>NC_063062.1:4273926-4454012 GCF_018812025.1 Megalobrama amblycephala
ATGATAAAAACAACCTATAATGACAGAAACCATCTTTGGAAAAAAAATTATTTGAAGTGTAATTTGATTGTTTAATTTGTCTCATGTCCCATTAAATTACATGGAGAGGGCGGGGTTTATGACCTATACTGCATCCAGACACCTGGGGGTGATTGAAATGTTTTGGCTTCACTTTTCAGGACTAGTGCGGCACACTTACAGGTGCTGGTCATATAATTAGAATATCATCAAAAAGTTGATTTATTTCATTAATTCCATTCAAAAAGTGAAACTTGTATATTATATTCATTCATTACACACAGACTGATATATTTCAAATGTTTATTTCTTTTAATTTTGATGATTATAACTGACAACTAAGGAAAATCCCAAATTCAGTATCTCAGAAAATTAGAAGATTACTTCAGACCAATACAAAGAAAGGATTTTTAGAAATCTTGGCCAACTGATAAGTATGAACATGAAAAGTATGAGCATGTACAGCACTCAATACTTAGTTGGGGCTCCTTTTGCCTGAATTACTGCAGCAATGCGGCGAGTCGATCAGTCTGTGGCACTGCTCAGGTGTTATGAGAGCCCAGGTTGCTCTGATAGTGACCTTCAGCTCTTCTGCATTGTTGGGTCCGGTATATCGCATCTTCCTCTTCACAATACCCCATAGATTTTCTATGGGGTTAAGGTCAGGCGAGTTTGCTGGCCAATTAAGAACAGGGATACCATGGTCCTTAAACCAGGTACTGGTAGCTTTGGCACTGTGTGCAAGTGCCAAGTTCTGTTGGAAAATGAAATCTGCATCTCCATAAAGTTGGTCAGCAGCAGGAAGCATGAAGTGCTCTAAAACTTCCTGGTATACGGCTCCATTGACCTTGGACCTCAGAAAACACAGTGGACCAACACCAGCAGATGACATGGCACCCCAAACCATCACTGACTGTGGAAACTTTACACTGGACCTCAAGCAATGTGGATTGTGTGCCTCTCCTCTCTTCCTCCAGACTCTGGGACCCTGATTTCCAAAGGAAATGCAAAATTTACTTTCATCAGAGGACATAACTTTGGACCACTCAGCAGCAGTCCAGTCCTTTTTGTCTTTAGACGCTTCTGACGCTGTCTGTTGTTCAAGAGTGGCTTGACACAAGGAATGCGACAGCTGAAACCCATGTCTTGCATACGTCTGTGCGTAGTGGTTCTTGAAGCACTGACTCCAGTTGCAGTCCACTCTTTGTGAATCTTTTGAATGGGTTTTGTTTCACAATCCTCTCCAGGGTGCGATTATCCCTATTGCTTGTACACTTTTTTCTACCACATCTTTTCCATCTTTTCGCCTCCCTATTAATGTGATAGGACACAGAGCTCTGTGAACAGCCAGCCTCTTTTGCAATGACCTTTTGTGTCTTGCCCTCCTTGTGCAAGGTGTCAATGGTTGTCTTTTGGACAACTGTCAAGTCAGCAGTCTTCCCCATGATTGTGTAGCCTACAGAACTAGACTGAGAGACCATTTAAAGGCCTTTGCAGGTGTTTTGAGTTAATTAGCTGATCAGAGTGTGGCACCAGGTGTCTTCAATATTGAACCTTTTCACAATATTCTAATTTTCTGAGATACTGAATTTGGAATTTTCCTTAGTTGTCAGTTATAATCATCAAAATTAAAAGAAATAAACATTTGAAATATATCAGTCTGTGTGTAATGAATGAATATAATATACAAGTTTCACTTTTTGAATGGAATTAGTGAAATAAATCAACTTTTTGATGATATTCTAATTATATGACCAGCACCTGTAGATAGAACACATTTTGGACAATCGGGAAAACAATTAAACACGCTAATCTTTCTGACGTTACGTCATGAAGCATCGCAGAAGCAGCATCAGTTGTCGTCAGCTATGAGCAGATTGGAGCTTTAACTTTAATTTCTACATTTCCAGAACTGTTCATTTCACACCGATATGAGTTGTTCTGCAGTTTTGACCGATTCTGCGGGAGTGTGGGCGGGATCTTGATATTGAGCTCAACTTCGCACTCACTACTGCGCAGACTCGGGCTCCAAGTTCACTATGTGCAGACTCCAGGCTCAAGATGTCAGCGCCATACTGTGACACACTGGCGGCTTCACTGGAACAACAATGGAAGAGAGTGAAAGTGTCGTCCATCTTTTTTTTACAGTCTATGACTGAAACGATCGAATCTAGTGTCCCGATTCCCATTGAAGTTTACGAATCCCCATGACATCCTACGTCAAGCAGATCATGGCAAAATCGGGCTAAAATAATGTAGTCTGAACTGGGCATTAGCCACAGCTGTTTATCCATATCAAAGATGAAAATGGCTTAAAAAAAAAAAAAAAAAGAAAAAAGATGAGTATGTTGTTTGTTTTTTGTGATCTGTATGAATTTGCTTTTGTGGAGGAATCTGGATCTGTGATTTGTCTCATGTGCAGCTGAACTGCTTTTCAATCTAATGTGAAAACAAATGAACAAAGCACAAAGTAATCAATACAATTTTGTTTGTGATTAATAATCACGCTTATATTTTTGAGCAAAATAAGTGTGAATGTCAGTTTAACCATTATTGTGCAGTTCTAACTTACAGAAAGGTAGAGGGTTTCCAGAGGCGGAATCCGAAACGGACTTAAACATCGTGGCAGTCTGAACTTACAGCACTGGTAAAATATAACAGAGACTCCAACAGAGCCAATCAGATCAGCATTAGAGGCTGATGGAAGTGATTGTCAACATAAAACTGGACGGATACTCATTCATTTTTTTGGACAGCGACAGTGCCAAATCAAGCAAAACTATCGGAGGGCGACTGTGCTTACTTGTCAAGCATGTGGGTGACGAATATCACAGAACTGCTGACTGTCTCATTCAGACTATACTATCTGCCTCAAGACAAATAACAGTTGTCCTAGTTTATGTGGCTGGGTCAAACTGCTGAATGCATAGATGCTAACTACAACAGAGCGCTGTGCAACTCTGCCGATTACCTTGTGTTTTTGATTAGCCATTTCAATGAATGCGATGTATCCATGTGGTTGCCAAATCTTGAGCAATATATAACCTATCCAACGAGAGTGATTAAAGGTGCCCTAGAATTGAAAATTGAATTTACCTCGGCATAGTTGAATAATTAGAGTTCAGTACATGGAAATGACATACAGTGAGTCTCAAACTCCATTGTTTCCTCCTTCTTATGTAAATTTGATTTGTGCAAAAGACCTCTGAAGAACAGGTGAATCTCAACATAACACAGACTGTGACGCAACAGTCGGGATCATTAATATGTACGCCCCCAACTTTTGCATATGCCAGCTCATGTTCAAGCATTAGACAAGCCAGTATTAACGTCTGGAGCAGCACAGCCGAATAATCGGACTTTATGCAGGTAAGCAAGCAAGGACAATAGGAAAAATGGCAGATGGAGCGATAATAACTGACATGATCCATGATATCATGATATTTTTAGTTATATTTGTGAATTGTCTTTCTAAATGTTTCGTTAGCATGTTGCTAATGTACTGTTAAATGTGGTTAAAGTTACCATCGTTTCTTACTGTATTCACGGAGACAAGAGCCATCGTTATTTTCATTATTAAACACTTGCAGTCTGTATAATTCAAAAACACAACTTCATTCTTTATAAATCTCTCCAACAGTGTGTAATGTTAGCTTTAGCCACAGAGCATAGCCTCAAACTCATTCAGAATCAAATGTAAACATCCAAATAAATACTAAACTTACATGATCTGATATGCTGAATGAAGAACACTTTGTAAAGATCCATTTTGAGGGTTTTATTAGCTGTGTGAACTTTGTTTATGCAATGTATTATAGCGTCGCAAGCTTGGGGGCGGGGAATGCGAGCATTTAAAGGGGACACATGCTGAATCTGCGCATTTATAATGATGCCCCAAAATAGGCAGTTAAAAAATTGAATAATAAAAACTCTATGGGGTATTTTAAGCTGAAACTTCACAGACACATTCAGGGGACACCTTAGACTTATATTACATCTTGTGAAAAAGGGTTCTAGGGCACCTTTAAGACTTTGGGTAAATGTTTTAGTAACATGGAAGGATGCTCGGATCTTAATGTCATCCATATTTTACCAAAATATAGGCAGCTACTGAAGAGGATTAAGCCTGCTGTTCATCAAAGTGTTCCAGAGACTCAACAGAAGACTGTTTTGATGCTGTTCACTTTATTTTTAAACAATTCATTTTGATTTAACACTATGCTTCATGTATAATTGACTTGAAACCGTTACTTCGCTTTGAAATAACCGTTTCAGTCAAGTAACCAAATCAAACAGGACTTTCTCTTCCCATCATGTTTTGCATGGGACTGAATTGGGAGAGTAAATGTTGAAATAATGTGTTGTTTTATGCATTTTTTAGGAAGATGAAAAAATGGATTGACTTGTTCATGTTTAATGTTCTATTAGGTATTTAAAAAGTTTCTGTTATGTTAGTGGTTTTGGGGGTTACCAATGTGGTGAAGTGTTTGTATGGGTTGAGCACCGCTAAAGCAACCACTATGGTAGTACTCTGGATAAATAACTTTTAGATTGCTAACACCAAACATCATGTGCAAAGAAAAGTTATTTTAGGCTGCTGTTATGTAAATAACAGGACTAAACAAGAAGCATTGTAGTCAGTTGTACATTGTTGATTATATTGGGTTTTACTTGTTTCAGTCATGTGGAATCACTGTCCATGATTAAATCATGTTCAACCAAAGAGCTATTTTGTTGTTGTTGTTGTTTAAATGTACTGAATGGAACTTATTTATCAATGACCGTGATTGTTGCAGTAATTATGAATTGTTGAATGATACAATAACCTGCAATGTTAACTTCTGTGTACATTTTGTTCTTCAAACAAAGAATGTCAGAATTTACCCAAAATAGCAAACCTGTTACGGTGTGTGGCTGATATGAAGCGCCCGGCAAAGGAATTTTTTTAATTCTTTAAACAACATAAACAGTTGTAGGGCAAATTAGAACCATTTCTAACATGGATTCTAAAAAACAACATCTCATTTCAACTGATGATTTTAAGAAAGCAAATGAGTTACATGATTTCTTGATAATGTAGATCCTATTAAAGAATGTGAAGAGTTTTTACAAACTGTTGAATGTGCAGCGGAAGCTAGATTACTTGTAGACCCTCAAGAGGTTACCTCACTATTTCGTAAAATCTGCACTACGAAATCGACTGGGCTAGATGGTATCTTGGCTTATCTTTTGCGGGAATGTGCAGAAGAGTTAACCCCAGCATGGTGTCCAATCTTCCAGCAATCTCTAGACTATCATATGGTCCCCTCGCTATGGAAAAAGACTATCATTACCCCTGTTCCTAAAAAATCTGGTGCTGTTGATAATAATGACTTCAGACCAATTGCTATCCGCTTGTTAAGTCGTGACGTAAGGAACGCCGTTTCCGGGTCCAAGCCTCGACTCATTTCACTTGAGAATGCCATCGACAGCCGTTTATGAGCGCTATTTATTGTATCACTGTTAGATCCATTAGTTTGCTTATAGGGAGGGGAGGGGGACTGTTAATGCTATAAACACTGTTACACATCTGACTCTTCAACATTTAGAAACCTCTAATGCATATGCACGATTACTTTTTGTAGATTTTAGCTCAGCTTTTAATACGCATCAGCCACAGTTACTCCTAGCTAAGCTTGTAAATAGTAATGTTAACCATTTTATTATTAAGTGGCTTTTTTCTTTTTTAACAAATCATACTCAGTATGTAAAAGTAAATAATACACTTTCTGATGTTAAATCTATGAGCATTGGTGCCTCTCAGGGTTGCGTTTGCTCTCGCATTTTATTTACTTTGTATACAAATGACTGCTCTAGTAGAAATAAGAATAATTATTCAGGCTATCAATCTGAAATAGACAATTTTGAGCAGTGGTGTAATGTAAATCATCTTATTATAAATGTCTCAAAAACTAAGGAAATTATAGTGGACCCTAAAGGATTAGGTGATTACAGTCCAGTAATCATTCATGATCATACCATCGAACAGGTGGACCTACAAGTATCTAGGCGTGGTCGTTGACTCTTCATTTACGTGGAAAGCCCACATTAACTATCTCTGCTCTAAGTTCCAGCAACGACTGTATTTTTTTAAGAAGACTTAGGTTATTTGGTGTAAATCAGAGAATTATGCAATTATTTTATCAAGCAGTCTTAGGTAGTTTATTAAATTATGGGATGCAAGCGTGGTATGGCAATCTTTCAGTTCAATTAAAATCGCAGCTTGCACGTCTTGTTAAAACTGCAATGAAAGTTATAGGGGTAAGAGAGTACACATCACTTCAATTAATTTATGAATCATTGGTCCTTAAGAATGCACAGACAATAGTGAGTGATCCTAATCATGTTTTATTCCCAATGTATCAACTTTTGCCATCAGGGAAACGTTATAGAGTCCCACTCTGTAAAAGTAACCGTTACAAAAAATCATATTTACCTGTATCTATTGATATTTTAAATAGTAAGATGTAATTTTATTATTATTAATTCTGATCTTTTCTTTCTTCTTTTTATTGTGTGTTGTGTATGTATGATTGTGTATAATTGCAGCTTTGAGTCCATAACAAATTTCCTGAAAAAGGACAATAAAGTATATTCTAACTGCCAACCAAAAACACCATAAATATGCAACAAAGGAAGACAAGGGACTAACTGAAACAGAGGACTTAAATACAAGGAGAACAGAGGACTAAACGAGACTAATTAACTAAACACAGCTGGTAAACAATAATCATAATAAAGGTGATCATGACAACTAGGGGTGGAGAGATCTTAAAGGTGCCCTAGATTCAAAATTTGAATTTACCTTGGCATAGTTGAATAACAAGAGTTCAGTACATGGAAAAGACATACATTGAGTTACGTAACAGTCGGGGTGTACGTCCCAATATTTGCATATGCCAGCCCATGTTCCCAACATTATGAAAGGCATTAGACAAGGGCAGCCAGTAACGTCTGGATCTGCACAGGTGAATCAACAGACTAGGTAAGCAAGAACAACAGCGAAAATGGCAGATGGAGCAATAATAACTGACATGATCCATGAGAGCATGATATTTTTAGTGATATTTGTAAATTGTCTTTCTAAATGTTTCGTTAGCATGTTGCTAATGTACTGTTAAATGAGGTTAAAGTTACCATCGTTTCTTACTGAATTCACGGAGACGAGTCGTCGCTATTTTCGTTTTTAAACACTTGCAGTCTGTATATTTCATAAACACAACTTCATTCTTTATAAATCTCTCCAACAGTGTAGCATTAGCCGTTAGCCACGGAGCACAGCCTCAAACTCATAGAGAATCAAATATAAACATCAAAATAAATACTTTACTCACATAATTCGAAGCATGCATACAGCATGCATGACGAACATCTTGTAAAGATCCATTTGAGGGTTATATTAGCTGTGTGAACTTTGTAAATGTGCTGTAATATAATCGAGAGGCAGGGAGCACGTGAATTAAAGGGGCGGCGCGCTGAAAAAATCAGTGCATAGTTAATGATGCCCCAAAATAGGCAGTTATAAAAATGAATTTAAAAAAAATCTATGGGGTATTTTGAGCTGAAACTTCACAGACACATTCAGGGGACACCTTAGACTTATATTACATCTTGTGAAAAAGCATTCTTGGGCACCTTTAATGTCATTCATATTTTACCAAAATATAGGCAGCTACTATAGAGCCATTTCATCAACGTGTTCCAGAGACTCAATAGAAGACTCAAAAAAAAAAAAAATGTAATATTATTTTTATGTTGTTCACTTTATTTTAAAACAATTCATTTTGATTTAACACCACTGTATTAAGTTTCTGGTTCAAATGTGACTGCTTTATGTATAATTGATTTTAAAACCGTTAACATAACATGTTTAAATCAAGTATCCAATTCAAACATGACTTTCCCTTCCCATCATGTTTTGCGTGGGACTGAATTAGGAGAGTAAATGTTGAAATAATGTGTTGTTTCATGCATTTATTTTTAGCAAGATGAGAAAATGGAGAGACTTGTTAATGTTTAATGTTCTATTAGGTATTAAGAAGTTTCTGTTATGTTAGTGGTTTTGGTGAAGTGCTTGTGTTTGGGTTGAGGACCTGCTAATAAGAATTCTAATTGCTTTAATAATAAAGCAACCACTATGGTAGTGCTCTGGATAAAACCAGTACCACTTCCAGACTGCTAAAGTTATATTTAGGTTGCTGTTATGTAAATCACAGAACTAAGCAAGAAGCATTAATAGCCAGTTGTACAGGTGTGCTCAGAATTATTGCCACCCTTGGTAGATATGATCAAAGTTGACTGTAAAACATGAGGTAACATGAAGACCAAATTCCTTTAATCATTCATCACAATGAGTAAAACCAAAGAATATAGTTCTGATTTGCAGCAAATGATTGTTTAGCTTCACAAAATAGAAAGTGACAGTAAGAAAATAGCTAACTTCAAAAGGGGCCGGCTTCTATGGTCATATGAAATGAAATAAAGAGCTTTTTGGCAGCAAACCCACCAGATAGTTTTGTTGCACACAGGGATAAAAAGTATCCCACACCCATGGTTAAATATACTGCTGGATCTTGTGGGCATATTTTGCTGCAAATACCAACAGATAAAAAAAATCAAAACCTGACCACTTCTGTTAGAAATCCTATAATGAGCCGCGGTTGGATTATTCAAGACAATGATCTAACAAATATAAAACAAATATACAAATATAAAAACCAACACAAAAATGTGTCTCAGAGCACAAAATGAAGCTTCTGCCATGGCCGTCCCAGTGCCCTGACCTGAACCCTAAAGATAATGAGTGGAGTGAACTGAAGAGAAGAAGCACCAACATGAATCTGGGAATCTGAAGGATCTGTAGAGATTCTGCATGAAGGAATGATCTCTGATCTTTTGTCAGGGGTTCTCCAAACACATCAGGTATTATAGGAGCTGTTATCTTGGCAAAAAGTATTGAATAAAAGGGTGCCAATAATTGTGGCCAAGGTGAACTAGAGAAAAACATTCATTTCATAAAGAGATTTTCTCTACATTTTCAATTATTTCACTTCAATGGAAGAAATAAAAGATCAAAAGGATTATTAATGCAGATTTATTTTTACAAGCTTCTTTGTTCATATTTACCAAGGGTTAGTATAATTCTGAGCACCACTGTACATTGTTGATTCTTTTGGGTTTTACTTGTTGCAATCATGTGAAATCACTGTCCATGATTGAATCATGTTCAACCAAAGAGCTATTTTTTTGAGTTTGAATGTACAGAATGAAACTTATTTATTATTGATCATGACTGTTGCAGAAATTATGAATTGTTGAATGATACAATAACCTGCAATGTTGACTTCTGTGTAAATTTTGTTGTTTAAACAAAGAATGTCAGAATTTACGCAAAATAACAAACCATGGATTAACAAACATTTGAAACATTATTGTTTAAAAAAAAAAAAAAAAGCTAAATAATGCAGTTAAATGTAAGATTAAAAAGTGCACAGAAGGAATATAAAGAGAATGTTGAGGAGAAACTCAGAACAGGAAATGCAAGAGATGCTAGAGGGGTTTGAATATAATGTGAAACCAGTTCAACTAATTGCTTTGCAAATAATCTTAACATTTTGTATTCTAGATATGATAATAATTTAAGTGATTTGACAATTAGTAATGAAGACCATGACTCAGTCTCAGCCTATTGCTGTGTCTCAATCCACCTACTTATACTATGACCTAAAAATATGCACTGTTTTTGTGGGAAAAAGTACATACTTTTGAGAGTATGCATATTTCGTCATAACTACATTTTTTTTTTTGACTCTCTTCCACTTACACTGTAAACCCAGATTTTGATTCAGCTCAAAGAGACTGAGTACATATTACTTAAATGTGTCTAATTTATTGACATTACTTGTTAATTCTGATTAAGCTGAACTTTTTCTTGTCCTTTCTTATTGTAATTTTTTAAGTCCATTCATTAGTGTCTACTCAAACAAACTGAGTTTATATTACTTAAACATGTGTCATTTCTTTACATTAATTATGAATTCTGAGTAAACTGTACTTTTTAATGGCCTATCTTATTGAAATTATGTGTTTGAGCTAAAACAACTTAATATCATCAAGTTTTGCCTGTCCAACCGTAAGTTTAGAGGGTCAAAAACAAAATACGAAATCACAAATTTTTTTCCCAGATGGAGTCACTGGTAAGTTCGTGATTTCACTCTTAGCCCGGATTTTATATTTACTTAAAAATATAATTACAATATACTTAAAATATTTAAGTTTGGTTGCATTACTTATAAAATATAAGTATATTCTACTAATTTGTGGGTGTATTTGAATGTGTTAATGAATGTAAGTTAAATGCACTTAAATTATGAAGTTTTTCTCCTGACCACGCCTCCTACACACCGGTTTGCGGCAGGTAATGACGCCATTTTGTCGTGGTGTGTGTGAATTCAAGGAGCTGTTGATGAGCAGTTGGAACATTTGTTTTGGCTGTTCTACAGACATTTTTTCCAAACATTTACCTTTTTATAGTTTTTCACTAAAGGAGAAAATCACAATTTTTAAGTTACCATCATCGAGGTCAGGGTTTGTTTTAGATGAGCTCTTGACCCTTGACTTTTTAATATTAAATTTAGTTTGGGCAGTTTTAACTGCATTAAAACCAACCAGACAAGCAAAGTTAAAAGATGATCAGGTGGTGTTGATTATGTTTTCACATAATCATTATTTGATCTGAATCACTGAACTCATTTAGAGCCAATCTCTGAGTTAGATTTACATTATTGATTACAGCAGCACTGTGATTCTACAGCGGAAGATCAACTTTTACAATACATTTTTTTTTTTTTTTTTCTTTTTAAAGTTGTGGTTATCACAATATATATATATATATATATATATATATATATATATATATATATATATATATATATATATATATATATATATATATATATATATATATATATATTTTTTTTAGGCACACACAGACATCAAGAATCAGCGTATGAATCTCAACAACGGTGACAAGCAACATATTCTGATAAACAGATCAACTCTGAACATTAGAAAACAAGCTACTAAAAAGTCACAGAAAAAACAACAAAATTTAAATAGTGAGAATAAAGAAAGTTACTAAGACAATTCAGCTCATAATTTATTCATGCAGCAATGCATGATGGGAGGCATGGATGAATTTTGATTGGTGGCAAGTTAACTTGCTTAGTACATTGAACTTAAATATACTATGTGTAATAACTACAAAGTAATTAATATTACAAAACATTTTAAGTTAAATGAACTCAAATGATTAAGTTAACATTACTTAAAAAATTTGAGGAAACTGGTTGCCCTAAAAAAATTAAGTAAATTTAACTTAAATGTTCTATTCCATTCCATTATGGGCTTAAGTACATTGAACGTAGTCCACTTCACTTATTCAACTAATGCTTCATTACTTAAAAATTTTAAGGCAACGAGTTACCTCGTTTTTTTTTAAGTAGATTCTACTTATCCAGGTTTACAGTGTATGTGCATACTGTCACCTTTTAAACTGCCTTGTCACGGTTAAAATCGGCCACATTTAATTTCATTTAAGTCATCTTCATTTATATAGTGCTATTTAAAATCCAGATTGTTTCAAAGCAGCTTCACAGTAAAAATAGGAAAATGAATGGACAGAGATTATTTTGGCTTTACAGCAGCTCTTGGAAAAAAATATTATCGAGCTGTAGGATTATTCCTGAACGAAGCCCACCAAATTAACACAACTCCACATCCCAAAGATCAAAGAGATCCAACTCACCCCACCGAACCATTTGTGTGCCATAAAGTTGAACCTGGGGACTAAAATGGCCGATCGAAGATGGCTCCTCCATGTCTGCAATAATTACAAATACATTTGATTGTGGTAACAGAGCAAAAGATCAAAGAGGGCAGTTGTGGCCTAATGGATAGAGAGTCGGACTTGTAACCCAAAGGTCATGGGTTCGAGTCTCAGGTCCGGCAGGGATTGTCGGTGAGGGGAGTGAATAGCCAGTGCTCTCCCCAACCTCAATACCACAACTGAGGTGAGACCCTTGAGCAAGGCACCGTACCCCCAACTGCTCCCCGGGCGCCATACCCCCAACTGCTCTGGGTGTGTGTTCACTACTGTGTGTGTGCACTTGGATGGGTTAAATGCAGAGCACAAATTCGAGTATGGGTCACCATACTTGACCACAAGTCACTTCACTTTCACTTTCACTTTAAGAGACCCTCTTTCATTTTGTTAACTTTAAGAAAACAGATGGGTCAGCAAACACCAGGACACAAGGTGTTATCAGGAAACTTGGACTTGCGACACATCTCGAGGTGAAAGTCACAGCAGGCCACGGGGAATCACCTACAGGAAACATTCCCTCTGCCCAGCTTTGCATTTCAAGTTTGGGAACAAAAGACTGTAAGGACATTATGTTAATTACATACATGAACATTTTGATTTAACACCACTGTATTAGGTTTGTGGTTCAAATGTGATTGCTTTATGTATAATTGATTTTAAAACCATTAACATAACATGTTTAAATCAAGTATCCAATTCAAACATGACTTTCCCTTCCCATCATGTTTTTGCATGGGACTGAATTAGGAGAGTAAATGTTGAAATAATGTGTTGTTTCATGCATTTATTTTTAGCAAGATGAGAAAATGGAGAGACTTGTTAATGTTTAATGTTCTATTAGGTATTTAGAAGTTTCTGTTATGTTAGTTTTGGTGAAGTGCTTGTGTTTGGGTTGAGGACACAGGACACAAGGTGTTATCAGGAAACTCGGACTTGCGACACATCTCGAGGTGAAAGTCACAGCAGGCCACAGGGAATCACCTACAGCAGCACTTCTCAAAGTCCGGACTCCGGTCCGGATCCGGACCCGGAGGGAATTCAATCCGGACCCGCCTCCATTTCGTATTTCAACAGCAGTAATTGTGTGTAAGGGATTAAAAATCTGGATTTGCTACTTTGATAAACGCATGTCAAAATCATTTGTTTAGTGTTTTATGTCTTTTTGGAGATGGTCCGAAATTAAAGCGAAGGCGAGATATTTAAAGTTTTCCTCCGTGATTCAGTTGCCATGACAACGAGTCATGCGCGACAGTGCGCGACGCGACACTTCACGCGCAGTAAGCGTTTGGATGGGTGTGGAGCAGTGGTTCTCAACCTGCGGCCCGGCACAAATGTAAATGCGGCCCGCGATATGCCGACCACAATAATAATAATAATAATAATAATAAAAATTAGCATACAATTTATCTTTGTTTTAAAATTTAAATTAAAGTGAATTATTAAAAAAATATAAATGAGCTATAATGCTTTATTTGTCATATAAAATAATTTTGGTGAGCATTTATTATTTTCAGACATCAGGCAATGTAGGCTAATGACGCAATCACTCAGTTAACGAAACAAACACAAGTGCGCGCTTAGGAAGAATTCAAACAGTAGCCATTAATTTTGTAAATTCAAGCCTCAAAATTATCAAATTTGTTATTAAAGGAGAAAAACTAAATGTGGAAGATAAAATGAAGGAACACATGCAAACAAGAAGAGTCGCAGCATCAGCAGCAAAGGTAAGAAGAATGGAAGAATCAGTTTGCTGTTAATGAGCGAGATGGGCAGCCTTCCTGTTTGCTCTGTAGTAAAGTACTTGACAAGCAAAACCTACAATTTCAAAAGACCGATGTGTTTGTTTGATGTATTTTAAATCAGTAAAATAACCGCATCAGCGCACCCGCGGCTGGATGAGCCCAACTCTGCGCGCGCTCGCGGATCCGATGCTGCGCGAGGGATTGCGACATGACAGAATGGTTGATATCGTCAGAGATTGTAATTACAATGCGCGCAGTGTTGTTTGTAAAAAGAGCTGAGTAACATTTGCTTATTAAGGCATTTATGTGATTGTTTGGTGACTATTGCGATGATGTTGAAGAGAGTCATAAAGTCATACAGAATTAAATAGCAACTTAAAGTGATTGTATATACAGTTTGTGTGTTCATTGAGCATTACTGATTATTATTGTAAAGCTAATGTCAGTAAGTTAGTTTTTATTTGTTATTTATTGTGTGCAACATCTTGGTATAATAATAGTATTATCTGCTAATAACATTAAATCTGATTAGTTTGCATTGGTGACGTCATATGTAAATTATATGCGGACCGTGAGACTTGCACTTGGACCATTGTGCGGCCCACTGGGAAAAAAGTTTGAGAACCACTGACCTACAGGAAACATTCCCTCTGCCCAGCTTTGCATTTCAAGTTTGAGAACAAAAGACTGTAAGGACATTATGCTAATTACATACATGAACAGGAGAACTGGGCGTAGGACCCGCCCAAAACCTGACCTGATTGGCTAAAACACTCGGAAAGGTGGAACCAACAAACTCCAATTCCGCGCATTGTGTTTTCGCTTTTGTTTGTGCTTTTTCGCCTTGGCCTTCGCTGAGTCAGCGGACCGACCATCGTCCTGCCTGCAAGCTAAACTTCCTCAAGAACTCACTCAATCAGAGTGAGTGAGGACAGATACTGATTATTAATCACTCAAACTCTTTATCTAAACCTCTCTACTTAACCGTTGGACACGCACATCTGCCATGTTTGTAGTTTTTTAAATACGTTATTTGTGTTTGTAGTTCTAATTGAATCCTCCTTCAATGCACAATGGGTTGTGGGCACTATTCGCTGTTAGAATGTGCATAGATCTGCACTTCAGATTCTAACCAGAACAAGGAGACCATCCAGGTATCTTTGGAATACTAATTTCAACATGCTATGATTTAGGACACATTAATTTTGAATAAATTCATATGTGAATTGGGACGTTGCACATGACTATACTGGAAAGAGAGGTTATCACGGTGCTTCATTAAACCGCACAAGCCACCTGGCCTGGATGGCCTGAAGGGGAAAGTCCTGAAAATACTTTTGCAGTACAGTTGAAACGTAGGTGTACAAGGCAGTTTCAAATTTTCCTGGACAGCGATTTTGTACAATTGGCCTGGCATGATTGTGCTCACATGGGAGATTTACTGAACTCCTGAAATTTGCCTACCGGGCTAATCTGAGCACTCTCTCATTCTTATTTACTGCACTTTGTTATTCTTCTAGTTATGTACTTTTATTGAAGTCTCAGACATTTACAGAAAATAGCTTACATCTTGATTGCAAAATAAGGTGGAAAACTGTATGCACAATCCAGTCTCATTACCCTTTGATTCCCTCATAAATTCTAAAATTCCAAACATTTCTGGCATCTTCCAGGGTCTAAGTATGTGGGTGTTTACTAATGTCTGGAATGTCCAGACGCTGCACTGGGAATAATCACTGCCCAAATCTGGCTCTAACAGTTCCATCCATAAACGTTTCTGACTATTTACATTCCTAATAGATTAACACAATGTGTTTTAAATGGGAAAAAAGTCAGTGTACAGTTTCAGATATACCTAATTTATTCCAACTCAAGAACCCTTCATGTACATAACCCTGATGTCAACAAAAAACAAAACATTGGTGAGAATGCATACCTGGGTTTACAAGGTGTCTGATTCATTGGTTTAAAATCTTGAAGAATACATGGGAACATTGTACCAGTCTGTGGGCTGATTTGTTTTTTTTACATAGATGCTGTATTTATTCTGGCACCTGAAGCTTTGTAGTGGTTTGTTGGGTGTGTGTAAATTCATGGAATTCTTACCATGTCGGTGAGTAATCTTTTCATCAAATCATCTGGAAAAATGCTTCCATATAATTCAAAAAACCTCAGCATTAGCCACACCTGTTCATCACACCATCACAGGTTATTTTGACTGCTGCAGTGCTGGTCTCTAGCACTTCAAAGACCTGAACTTGAGGGTTAGTTCACCCAAAAATGAAAATAATGTCATTTATTACTCACCCTCATGTCGTTCCACACCCGTAAGACCTTCGTTCATCTTCAGAACACAAATTAAGATGATTTAGTTGAAATCCGATGGCTCAGTGAGGCCTGCATAGCCAGCAATGACATTTCCTCTCTCAAGATCCATTAATATATCAAAAACATATTTAAATCAGTTCATGTGAGTACAGTGGTTCAATATTAATATTATAACGCGACGAGAATATTTTTGGTGCAGCAAAAAAACAAAATAACGACTTATTTAGTGATGGCTGATTTCAAAACACTGCTTCAGGAAGCTTCAGAGCGTTATGAATCTTTTGTGTCAAATCAGCGGTTCGGAGCACCAAAGTTAAGTGATTTCAGCAGTTTGGCGGTTTGACACGCAATCCGAATCATGATTTGACAAAAGATTCATAACACTCCGAAGCTTCCTAAAGCAGTGTTTTTATAATCGGCCTTTACTATATAAGTCGTTATTTTGTTTTTTTTTGGTGCAACAAAAAATATTCTCGTCGCTTTATAATATTACTATTGAACCACTGTACTCACATGAACTGATTTAAATATGTTTGTAACATATTACATATTTAACATTAATGGATCTTGAGAGAGGAAATGTCATTGCTGTCAATGGAGGCCTCACTGAGCCATTGGATTTCAACAAAAATATCAGTAACACTTTACTTGAAGGGGTGTGCATAAGACTGACATGACACCTTCATAATTTTGACATGACACATGTCATGAATATGAAGGAGGTTTTATGCATGTTTATGACAACTGTCATTAAGTGTCATTGGCTCAATTATGTCATTTTTAATGCAAAGATGACATTGTTTGAGATGTCCGAGTTATGACAACTTGACATAAACCAATACATCATAACCTGTCAGTGTCTTTGTCATGACAACTTGACATCATTTAGCTTTTTGGGTTAACATTACATTAAACTGTCATGTGGTTGGTTTTGACATTGGCTGTCATGAGGCCATTATAATAGTGTCATAAATATGTATCTTGAGCTCAAGTACAGTGGTACAAATTGAACTTGTCATTAAAATGTCATTAAGTGACAATACTCTGACAAATAATTTTATAACAGCGTCATGAATATTTTTCATTTCTTTTTTTTTTAAAGTTTCCTCCAACAGAAGGTCAGATAATAGAACATTTCAAGCCTCTTAAAAAAATGACACTGTTATAAAATAATGGTAACACTTTATTTTAGGGTCTTTTAACTAGTTGCTTATTACTATTAGCATGCATATTACTAGAATATTGACTATTTATTAATAATTATTAAGCACATATTAATGCCTTATTATGCATGACCTTATTCTACATTCTTAATCCTATACCAATACCTAAACTTATCAATTAACTATATTTAGAAGCAGTAAATTAGGAGTTTATTGACAGAAAAGTCATAGTTAATAGTTTATATATGTGTTTCCTATACTGAAGTGCTACCAAAATAATGTAATGTAATGTTAATGTTAAAAACCAAAGTAGTTTAATTTTGATAATTACTCTGCTATGTCATGTTTATGACAGGTTATGTTGTCTTGGTAATGTCAAGTTGTCATGACAAAGACACTGACAGGTTATGATGTGTTGGTTTATGTCAAGTTGTCATAACACAGACATCTCAAACAATGTCATCTTTGCATTAAAAATGACATAATTGAGTGAATGACACTTAACGACAGTTGTCACAAACATGCATAAAACCTCCTTCATATTCATGACACGTGTCATGTCAAGATTATGAAGGTGTCATGTCAGTCTTATGCACACCCCTTCAAGAAAAAAGTGTTACTAAAATATCTTAATTTGTGTTCTAAAGATGAACGAAGGTCTTACGGGTGTGGAACAGCTTGAGGGTGAGTAATAAATGACATTATTTTCATTTTTGGGTGAACTAATCCTCAAGTTCATGTCTTTGAAGAAAAAAAAAAAACAAACATACAGAGTAAGGTTGATATCATGACTACATGCATAGACCTTCTGCACTGGTGTACCCAAAGAAGGATCTACATCAGACAGTCCATCCATCCATCCATCCATCCATCCATCCATCCATCCATCCATCCATCCATCCATCCATCCATCCATCTCTTTCATGTCTAGTTTTGCTCATGTCATGGCAGAAAACACACCACTCATCATATCATAAATAAACTAAACAATTTCCATTTTCAAAACTTAGAGCTATCTTGTGGTTCACTAGGTTTTGAGAGCGCAAAGGAATTTAAGCCAATTTCTCTTGAATGTGGTTTAGATGCTAAATACTGGACTTCTCTTTGCTATAAATGTTGATTTAAAAATGTTATGGGCTTCTTTTTTCCAGGATCAGGAAATAATAATATTCTTTGGGCCCTTAATTGTAATTTGCATTTTATTTGCTACAAGATACAATTGAGGGATCAGAGGGGGGAAAAAATGATCAGAAATTGATACTAGCTAGCCACAAGCACATCTGCCCACATTCGTACTAAACAATATTCAGAGACCTTTATTCATTCCCTTAGTAGTTCATTTAAATGTTCCCCTGAATGAATGACTATAAATTATTGATTACATGAAGGCACCAATACTATTGTGAACATTTATACTTTTAAATTGGCACAACCTATTATCTCTTTTTTTCTGTAGTTAATTGAATCTGTGCCCAAAGATGGTAAAAAGCTCAACTTAATCTTACACGCTTGATCTCGAACCAATAACGCCACTGACATGACGACATGTAAAGTCATGTACTGTAAATGCCTTCAGTTGTGTTCTGTTTTCAGGTTACGGTCATAAACAGTTCAACTGATGGTCACACCTACATTTTTTGCCTGCTACCTTGATTTGACTCTGCATAGACACTTATTTGCTGCTGTTCTGGGGGTTTTTAATTTTGCATGTCTGTTTACATTTTGAAAGAAAAAATCTAATGTTTGTTTGGCTTCTAGAATAAGAGGATTTGTAAATAACATGTAAACCACTCTCTGATTTTACACCCCACATTAAAATGTGTTTTGGTCAAACTGAATCACAAACAGTTTACAAAAAGCATTGAAAGTTTTTGCTGCAAAGGACAGCTTTATGGCTTTTTCATAACGTAATCACAGTATTTGAAAAACGTATTTTTGTTTTGGGCTGAAGGCCCAGACCAAAGAAAAATATGTAGGCAGTAGACACATTTACTGTGAAATGGGTCTTGATTGACCACTTTTGATGGGATAGACCGAACGTCATCTTGGCACTAGGGCCTATACAGTAAGTTGCCAAAATGTGTACTTGACACAGCGTTTCAGTTTCATATAAACACTTTTACAATGCAATTATTAAAGAAATACATTTCAAAACATTCAAACCACTGACTCTTAAATGTGATGTCTCAATGTGCTCAATGTCAATATGCTACCACTACCATATATTTACCATGGTATGTATCAGTGTGTCATCTCTGAAACTGTTAATGTATTATGGTGCCACTACAGTATTTTTTTTTTTAACATGGTTTGGGAAATATGCTTATACTCCCACCACAATAGTGATTTTATTATGACTACATCAATTCTTCCAGCTAAAGATGATTGGCTTTGCCAGATCAATGGAAAGACTACACACCCTGTTCACTAACAGACCACATTTTAGAGTTGTTGAAAAATGAGGCACTTTTGAATCTGTTTTCTATTTGCCTAAAATGCAGAATGAACGATCTAATTATTGTCTGATAGATGAAATGCCATGAGACGTGGTGTCTGCAACTTGCTCCACATGTCTGAATTCTCAGACTATAGCAGCTGCATCCTGCATGCTGTTTATGTCTATACAGTGTCTCCTTGTTAAATGTGATTGCTCAACTTTTCATGCTCTGCCATCAGAAAAACTATTCCTGGAGCAGGTTTAGTTCGTCTCTGATGTTTCCAGGATTCAGATGGAGACGATAGTCTGAGGGTGTTTCAGGCAATGCAAGATCGAGTCTCGGCTTGTGGCCCCATTCCTGACCCCATTCTCCTCTCTCTAACTCCGTTTCCTGTCAGTTCTCTGTACTGCCCTGTTTCAATAAAAGCAAATACAGCCAAATAATGTTTCCAGACTGCAGCCGTCTCAAATTCCTACTATATTCACCCATGACAGGAATGCAGTAGCAGTGTTCGTTCATTTAGCATCCAGACAACAAATATGCACTTAATTTGTAAGTAATGCATTTGATCAGAATTTTAGAGTTATTTTGTTCTTATGTTTATTTTGCTCTTTTAATGATAGCTGTATGAGTACGGTTGAAATACTCAACTTTAGTACTCTAAACAAGCCTAAACAAGTGATTTCAAATGTTAAAGGTCCGTCATGAAACTCTAGATGGCGCAGGCTGATAGGTGCCTAACTCAATCTGCTTGCAATCACATCATTCTCTGTAGCAGGAATGGGCAACTCCGGTCCTGGAGGGCCACTGCCCAGCAGAGTTTAGCTCCAACCCTAATCAAACACACCTGAACCAGCTAATCAAGGTCTTTAGGATTAGTAGAAAGTTATAGGAAAGTGAGTTTTTATCAGGGATGGAGATAAACTCTGCAGGACACTGGCCCTCCAGGACCGGAGTTGCCCATCCCTGCTCTATAGTAAAGTCAAGTCACCTGTTTATATAGCGCTTTACACAATAAAGATTGTTTCAAAGCAGCTTTACAGTGATAACAGAAAAAGATAGATTTCAGCTGTTGTTCAGCTGAAGTCAGATCATTGTTGATTCAGTTCCGCTGTAAAGATCATCAATTATTAAATTAGTTCATTTAATTTCTGTTCAGCATTATCTTGACCAAGAAAGAGTGTTGGTCTGGCCTTCATTTGCCTCCATTTAGAATAAATCAGCTTGCTTTAGGCCACTAATATGATTAAAGTCTTTATCTTGTTTGAGTGGATATCATTTTAAAGGGCTCCTTGATTATTGAGCACATGCTAGTGGATGAGTTGAATCAACTCCACAGCAACTACATACATTTATCCACTAACCATTCAGAAACGTCTAAAAGTTGTAACTTCTTCCTGAGTCTCTCCATCAGTGTCGACTCCGGTTTGAAAAATGTAAGGCTGAACACCGTTACTGACAATCCTCATTTTGGCTGCGTGAGATTCTCCAGCTTTGTTGTTGTTGAGCTGTTAAAGCTCCACCCTCTTCTGGAAAGGGGGCCGGGAGCAGCAGCTAATTTGCATTTAAAGGGACACACACAAAAACGGTGTGTTTTTGCTCACACCCAAATAGGGGCAAATTTGACAAGCTATAATAAATGATCTGTGGGGGATTTTGAGCTGAAACTTCACAGACACATTCTGGAGACACCAGAGACTTGTAAAAGGGGCATAATAGGTCCCCTTCAAAATTTTTAAAAGTACTGCTGACTTCTTGTGAATATATTTTGTAGTATGTGTAAAACTTTTTCAGTGAAAGGAACCTTTTATACCTGTAAGTAATGTTTTTGGGACGTGTATGGATATAGAGTATAGAATGCAAAGATCTTGTGTTGGGCATGTGTTTACAGGTCTAGAAAGATATTTTACGGGATGCAGGCGGTATCTTGACTTGTATGTAAAGGTGCACTATGTCACGTTTACTTGATTTCCTGGCCAAACAAACAAGTGTAGCATACATTCATTTTATTTATTTATTTTCCAAAGGCCTATTCTGTAGAGATAAAATATTTTTACAGTGATTTCCTTAGTATTTGAGCATTTAAGATTAAATCCATCTCTTTCCCTTGATTGCAACCCATTTTCTATTTTATGAAATCATGTATGTGTGAGACTTTTTTTTTATTACTGTGCAACAAGTTGCTCTTTTTTATTTGTAAATTAACAATTGAAATCCATTTTTACCACTGCACTGCAGTACTTTATCACCAATATTTTCTGTACAATTGTAGTTCAGAATTGTTCAGAATCATTTAATGTCACATTCAGCCACTCCAGGCAATTCGGCAGTTTTCAAAATATCTCTGTTTGCAAAACCCCTGGAATAAGTGTCTCTCCAGGCCTGGATTTGAGGAACCCTGATGGAAAATTGTCCCTATTATGGCCCGTTCAGCAAGGTGACCAGCTTGCCAATTCAAGATGACTAATAAACTGCCTTGTCTTCCAAGATATATTTATAGAAAACCTTATTTGAAGCTTTTTATAAGAGAAGACAGAGGTATAGCACTTACTGTTCATTGCTGTAGTCTAAACAGTTACTGACTACCTGAAAAACTTCTCAGTGAGTGACTGTGGTCTGTACCCGAGCTACAGGTGACTGGCTGACGTGGTTTTGCACCTGGACTGAATCAATGCGCTTTCAAAAAGGGACTCATTCAAACTGATAGCAGGAAGAGAGTTGAGAGGAGCTCTCGGGAATATGGAGGTTGCGGGAGACCACCGCCGTACTCGAGGAGTTCTCGTTCTGAATGACCTTCCCTAGAATGGATTTTTGGATTTTGATCTTTTGTTGGTTGTGTTTGTTTGAACTGTTTACACTTGTACAGTATTATTTACATGCACACGCTAACACGCTGATTATGATTTTGATGCATTCCTTGGAAAAGAATCGTAACACTTTGTAAGGGTGGAACTCCTACAGGGGTTCAGGCTGTATGGTCGCCGAATGACAAA
This sequence comes from Megalobrama amblycephala, assembly GCF_018812025.1. Lineage (NCBI taxonomy): Eukaryota > Metazoa > Chordata > Actinopteri > Cypriniformes > Xenocyprididae > Megalobrama > Megalobrama amblycephala. The sequence continues at coordinate 4,296,532 of NC_063062.1, forward strand.
AAAACTTTATCAGCAAGATGGTAGAAAACTGAAATATCACATGGTCCTAAGTATTCAGACCCTTTGCTGTGACACTCATATATTTAACTCAGGAGCTGTCCATTTCTTATGATCATCCTTGAGATGGTTCTACACCTTCATTTGAGTCCAGCTGTGTTTGATTATACTGTATTAGATCAAAAGGGTGCTTCTACTAAATACTGAGCAAAGGGTCTGAATACTTAGGACCATGTGATATTTCAGTTTTTCTTTTTTAATAAATCTGCAAAATGTCAACAATTCTGTGTTTTTCTGTCAATATGGGGTGCTGTGTGTACATTAATGAGGGGAAAAAATGAACTTAAATGATTTTAGCAAATGGCTGCAATATAACAAAGAGTGAAAAATTTAAGGGGGGCTGAATACTTTCCGTACCCACTGTATACCAATGACGGAAATAAGCGCAGTTATAATAGCAAAATATGTGGGAGAGCATTGCTATAGTGTGACAATATTGTATTGCAATAGGGAGCACATTAATGTTAATACCAAATCAGAACTAGTTAGCACATCATTTGTAATCGAAAGGGTTTAATGACAATATCTGATTATGGTTACACTTAAAATAATTACAAAATAGATGTATGAGATGATACAATCATATACCATTAATAGTACCCAGCATTACCTGAGAGATAGAGAGAATGAGAGAGAGAGAGGGCCAGAGAGTGCCCAAGAAAAGCCAAGAATCAAAGAGACAGAGCAACAGTTACAATCTTCTTTTATCCCTTCCTTGGCCATGTGACAAACCCAAATGTGAGACATTCAAACTGACCAATCTGAAGTTTAAAACTTCCCCCACTGTAAGGTGTGACAATTTGTAGACCCCCAATGTACACACATTTTGGCCTATAGGGCTTGATCACTATCAAGTCATTTGTGCCTCCCAAATGGCCCTTGTAGCAAGAGAGAGGGGGGTTGAAACAATAAAGCAAATGTCTTTGTTCATTTTAAAATATCTTTGGATATTTTTAACCATACAACATTGTTCTGCTGTACAAAGGAAGTTTTTTGGAAGAATGTTTGTAACCAAGCAGATCTTGCCACCCCATTGACTACCATATGGTAGACCACCCACATGACTACCATATCATAAGTTCATATTTCATGGCGTCTCAAAATAGCACAGTTGAGTACACTTAGATGTTCTTAAGAAGTACTGAAGTACTAAAGAAGAATTTTTAGTATATTAAATACAAAATTAGTGCGTGAAAATAGAGCAATTTACATTATTGAAAACTTTTTTTCATCTGGGAAATGAAAGAGTTCTCATTTTTGGGTGATCTAAAATGAAAGTGTCCTGTTGTAGATAGGAGCCTTTACTAAAGTTGTGCTCATATGGGTCATATTTCAGGGAACTGACAAACGACATATATTGGCGTACTGGTTGGAGAACATGTTGCTTTTGCAGCTTGTTTGTGTCAGTTTTTTGTTTGGCAAGTGTCTTAAGCAATTGGAGTGCGCTGTCGATGATCGAAAGCTGGTCGATATGGCAGCATCTCAAAAGTTCACCCAAAAATGAAAATTCTGTCATCATTTCCCCCTCATGTTGTTTCAAACTTGTATAAATTTCTTTTGTGACTTCTCAGTGAGTGACTGTGGTCTGTACCCGAGCTACAGGTGACTGGCTGACGTGGTTTTGCACCTGGACTGAATCAATGCGCTTTCAAAAAGGGACTCATTCAAACCGATAGCATGAAGAGAGTTGCTTGTTGTTGGTGTTTGTCATGAGGCTATCGGAGTTCTCGGGAATATGGAGGTTGCGGGAGACCACCGCCGTACTCGAGGAGTTCTCGTTCTGAATGACCTTCCCTAGAATGGATTTTTGGATTTTGATCTTTTGTTGGTTGTGTTTGTTTGAACTGTTTACACTTGTACAGTATTACTTACATGCACACGCTAACACGCTGATTATTCATCTATACTGATTAATAAACATTTAATGTTTATTTATTTAATTAAATAAATTGTTTTATTAAGCAGTGGTTATGTGGGATTTCCCTGATTTTGATGCATTCCTTGGAAAAGAATCGTAACACTTTGTAAGGGTGGAACTCCTACAGGGGTTCAGGCTGTAGGGTCACCGAATGACAAAAAAACTTTATCAGCAAGATGGTAGAAAACTGAAATATCACATGGTCCTAAGTATTCAGACCCTTTGCTGTGACACTCATATATTTAACTCAGGTGCTGTCCATTTCTTTTGATCATCCTTGAGATGGTTCTACACCTTCATTTGAGTCCAGCTGTGTTTGATTATACTGATTGGACTTGATTAGGAAAGCCACACACCTGTCTATATAAGACCTTACAGCTCACAGTGCATGTCAGAGCAAATGAGAATCATGAGGTCAAAGGAACTGCCTGAAGAGCTCAGAGACAGAATTGTGGCAAGGCACAGATCTGGCCAAGGTTACAAAAACATTTCTGCTGCACTTAAGGTTCCTAAGAGCACAGTGGCCTCCATAATCCTTAAATGGAAGACTTTTGGGACTAGAGACTAGAGTTGCAATCGAGGGAAAGATGAATGCGGCCAAGTACAGGGATATCCTGGACGAAAACCTTCTCCAGAGTGCTCAGGACCTCAGACTGGGCCGAAGGTTTACCTTCCAACAAGACAATGACCCTTAGCACACAGCTAAAATAATGAAGGAGTGGCTTCACAACAACTCCGTGACTGTTCTTGAATGGCCCAGCCAGAGCCCTGACTTAAACCCAATTGAGCATCTCTGGAGAGACCTAAAAATGGCTGTCCACCAACGTTTACCATCCAACCTGACAGAACTGGAGAGGATCTGCAAGGAGGAATGGCAGAGGATCCCCAAATCCAGGTGTGAAAAACTTGTTGCATCTTTCCCAAAAAGACTCATGGCTGTATTAGATCAAAAGGGTGCTTCTACTAAATACTGAGCAAAGGGTCTGAATACTTAGGACCATGTGATATTTCAGTTTTTCTTTTTTAATAAATCTGCAAAATGTCAACAATTCTGTGTTTTTCTGTCAATATGGGGTGCTGTGTGTACATTAATGTGGAAAAAAAAATTAACTTAAATGATTTTAGCAAATGGCTGCAATATAACAAAGAGTGAAAAATTTAAGGGGGTCTGAATACTTTCCGTACCCACAGTATACCAATGACGGAAATAAGCACAGTTATAATAGCAAAATATGTGGGAGAGCATTGCTATAGTGTGACAATATTGTATTGCAATAGGGAGCACATTAATGTTAATACCAAATCAGAACTAGTTAGCACATCATTTGTAATCGAAAGGGTTTAATGACAATATCTGATTATGGTTACACTTAAAATAATTACAAAATAGATGTATGAGATGATACAATCATATACCATTAATAGTACCCAGCATTACCTGAGAGATAGAGAGAATGAGAGAGAGAGAGGGCCAGAGAGTGCCCAAGAAAAGCCAAGAATCAAAGAGACAGAGCAACAGTTACAATCTTCTTTTATCCCTTCCTTGGCCATGTGACAAACCCAAATGTGAGACATTCAAACTGACCAATCTGAAGTTTAAACCTTCCCCCACTGTAAGGTGTGACAATTTGTAGACCCCCAATGTACACACATTTTGGCCTATAGGGCTTGATCACTATCAAGTCATTTGTGCCTCCCAAATGGCCCTTGTAGCAAGAGAGAGGGGGGTTGAAACAATAAAGCAAATGTCTTTGTTCATTTTAAAATATCTTTGGATATTTTCAACCTTACGACATTGTTCTGCTGTACAAAGGAAGTTTTTTGGAAGAATGTTTGTAACCAAGCAGATCTTGCCATCCCATTGACTACCATATCATAAGTTCATATTTCATGGCGTCTCAAAATAGCACAGTTGAGTACACTTAGATGTTCTTAAGAAGTACTGAAGTACTAAAGAAGAATTTTTAGTATATTAAATACAAAATTAGTGCGTGAAAATAGAGCACTTTACATTATTGAAAACTTTTTTTCATTTGGGAAATGACAGAGTTCATTTTTGGTTGATCTATCCCTTAAACGTGAAGGCATAGCATTAAAGTCATCACGAGGAGCATTGTTCTCTTGAAGAATGCATGACTGCAGTTGCTGAAGTAGTAGGATACTCTAGTATTTTGTCTGCAGCTAGAACTAATATAGTGATTTTTTGAATAATGTGGAGAAAGTTAATGATGTCGGTCAGGTACTGTCAGGTACTGCTGCTGGAAAACAGACAAGGAAGATGAAGATTCTCAGAAGACATAGTTTAATATATAAGTAGACAGGACACAGGTATGTGACACATAAAAAAAAAAGACAATACCAGACAAAGAATTGAACTCAGACAGAAAGAACAGCTGTGAGGAGGATTAGTGTCCATGGTGACTAATGAGTGGCGGGAACAGAGAAGCACATGACAATCAAAACAAACAGAATATAACAGTGACCGTGACAATAAGCCATGGTAAAAGTGTGTCTAAAATCAGAAAGATATTAGGCTGCGGGTCACCTCAGCTGAAACATGTGGCTTCATTTAGAAGACAGACACACATGATTCTAAAAAAAGGGACAGAAAGCTCTCACACTTCATCAAAAAGGTCATAATTTGTGTTCTCAAAATGAATAAAGGTCTTACAGATGTTTTCAGAATTTTCATTTCTGGGTGAACTAACCCTTTAAGATGGACAATTATAATTATGTGATCCATGCACCTTCAGAATGTATGAAGTGCTCTGGCTGTGAACGGGAAGGGCAATAGGATTCATGCTTTCTTAGAGAAGGAAGATCCAGTATTGTGGCAGTAAGAGATGGAAATGATAATGGAAAACTTAGCAAGAAAAACTTGGAAGATGTTGAGAATGAAGTTGGAAAAACAATGATAGTGTCACCGAATTAAAAACCTGCAATAAAACGGAAATTGAAGTGGCTATTGGAAGAGAGCTAGGAAAGTGACTGATGAAATGTCAGGAAAAGGTGGTGGATTCAGATGGAATCAGATATGAGCAATAATGATGAGTCTGCTCCAAAAAGTGTAAGTGTCTGGGAACTTCTCATTTCCTTAGTATTTGAGCATGTAAGATTAAATCCATCTCTTTCCCTTGATTGCAACCCATTTTCTATTTTATGAAATTATGTATGTGTGAGACTTTTTTTTTTTATTACTGTGCAACAAGTTGCTCTTTTTTATTTGTAAATTAACAATTGAAATCCATTTTTACCACTGCGCTGCAGTACTTTATCACCAATATTTTCTGTACAATTGTAGTTCAGAATTGTTCAGAATCATTTAATGTCACATTCAGCCACTCCAGGCAATTCGGCAGTTTTCAAAATATCTCTGTTTGCAAAACCCCTGGAATAAGTGTCTCTCCAGGCCTGGATTTGAGGAACCCTGATGGAAAATTGTCATTATCATGGCCTGTTCAGCAAGGAGACCAGGGGTGAGTTTCCTAAAGCAAACTATGGTCGCAAGTTCCGTCATTAACAATAGAGTTTAATGGGTCTTACGACCATGGTTCACCAACAATGCTTTTGGGAAATGACAGAAGTAGCACTTACTGTTCATTTTTGTAATGCAAACAGTTACTGACTACCCAGAAAACTCATGCTTGAATTTATAATAATCAGACCAGCCAATCTAACCTCAATAAACACAGCACTGTGTGTGTAAGACTTGGTTGAGATCAAATAGAGGATGCAGGATCTAAGTGCAACATTTATTAAACAAACTTCAAAACAGACTTGCGAAACAGGCAGGAACAGAACACAACAATGTATATGCAACAGAGAACTGACAACTGAACAGAATAAACACAGGGCTTAAAGTGAACTGAAGATCTAACGGTACTAATTAACAAGACACAGCTGAACTCAAACACGGATTGGGCTGTTCAGGGGACCATGGCAGTGCAGAGTCTCATGGAATAGGCTTTTGGGCTGGAAATTAATTAAAAAAAGATACAGATAAATTAGTAAGGGATAGAACTAAATTGTTAGAAAGTATACATGTAGAAAGTGAAGAGGAGGGATTATTTGATGAAGGAAGGTGGTCACATGGTAGAGAAAAGGGTACACTTAGATCTGTAGCAAAACAGTTACCAATTTTGATTAAAGGAACACAGGGACCGTATGTTCCATGGGCTACACAGGACCTTGAGGGACTCTGGACGGAGACAGGAGCCCCCTCTGGACTCAGGTAAGACATGGGAACCATCTTTGGACTGATGTCAGGGACTGGATCCTGGGTGAGGAAGAGATACAGAGCCGCGGCGGCCATCTTGACCGAGGGCTCAGGCGTGGCGGCGGCCACCTTATGACGAGGCTCTGGAGTGGCGGCCATCTTGTGACGATAGTCATGGGCTGAAGCTTTGGTTTCCTCCTCTCTCTCCACGATGGTAAAGGGGGATCCGTTGTGAACAAGTACCCACTCAACAAAATCCTGGAAGCTTCCCCGAGGCCCATCTCCGGGCAGGTCTCAATGCTGAGAGGTCTCAATGCTTAACGCCTGCCCGGAGATGGGCCTCAGAGATGGGAAAAACACACATGAGGCTGGTGTCATCATAATGCATGAAAGGAACTAAGTCCAAATACCTCTGTGTGTGAGCCTCGAGGGACAGAGCCCCCTGGGAGAGGAAGAGAATTTGTACTGCTGCTAGATCCATGTTATCGGTCAGTTCTTCTGTAACACTTCTGCAGCTAGTGATGGCCGATTTCGAAACACTGCTTCATGAAGCTCAGAAGCTTCATGAATCTTTTGTTTCGAATCAGTGATTCGGAGCGTTTATCAAACTGCCAAAGTCACGTGATTTTATTAAACAAGGCTTCAAAAACCCACATTAACAGAAACTCTTCTAAATTAGCGTAACAAAACACTAATTACTGCTAAATCTCTCTTACCATTAATCTTGTGCAAAAAACATTATATAACACTTAATTTTAGCATTTACTCTCCCTTTCAAGTGCCATGGGCAAAGCATGATGGGAAATAGAAATCCCAGCCCAGTTTCACTTAACTTAAGTTCGTCTAAATTAAAAGAAGTGTTCATACAACTCAAAACAATGAAACATGTTTACATGTCATCAGATTGTATTTTACATTAACTGAACTTAATTAACTTTTGATTAACTGAAAATGTTAAACTATGACAAGTCATGATAGTATATCGAATCAATAGGCATAATTTGTGTGTCATCCAAGCTCAATAAAATAACAATTACAAGTAAAAAGTCTAACAGCATTTCAGAACTTGATTTTTTTATTTCACAACAATATATATATTTAAGTAATGACTAAAGGTCCCCTGAATTAGTTTTTAGAGTGTACTGTCATGGTTACTATAGTAATACAACAATATTACAGTAGCAGAAACATGTATCAAAACCATGGTTTGTGCTAAAAAATATGCTTACTACAGTTTTACTATAGAAAAACCATGATTCATTTTCATAACTGGCCATCCCTCAAGGGTGCGTCCTTGCATTTGGCTCTAGACTCCGGGATATGTTTCAGCATCCTGGCAATCCTCCATATGGCAAACAGTTTGGCGAATGGATCTATGGTTGTTAATATATAGACGTCACATTCAGCCACTCCTGGGAATTCAGCAGTCTTCAGAAAGTGTCTGTTTACAAAACCCCTGAAATAAGTTGCTCTCCAGGGCTGGATCTGAGGAAGCCTGTCTGCAAGGGGAGCAGTTTGCCAAGCCATGTGAAGGTGACTAATAGACTGCCTGAGTGTGGAAACAGGTCATGCTGTCCCAGATATACAGAAACCTTGCGAGATGAGAAGAGAAGACAGAGCGCACGTACAGCATGTTCATTTCTCTAGCCTCTGCCAAAAGTTACTGACTGCCAGAAACCTCATGGTTGAATTTATTAGAAATAGCTAAGCTAACATTAATAAACACCACACTGTGATATTTCATTCATATTGGTTTTGGATCACTCAGTCACTTACAACCTTTTCTATACCTGTTGTGTTTATAATCGACTTGAATGATTTAAACTAGAAGTTCAATCAAGCTGTAATCTGATGATCAAAATCTAGATGGTCAATATCATAAACAATATAAGACAACATATGTCTTACTGAGATCGTTCAAATCACATTCCTGTGAATCTCATGTAACTTGTAAACAGCCATCTGAAACAGTCAATGAAATTAAAACAGTCCATGTGAATGTGACGGGATGATGTTACTGTGATCGTTTGTCCTTTATGAAGAAATTCATCTTCAGTTAGTCTTTGACCCAAAGCAATGCATTTTAATTATGTTATATCCATTGCTGAAGAACTTAACCTGATCAGTCTTTTAAGTTATATTCAAGTGTTAAACAACTAAAATCAGCTACATTTTATACTACAGGGCTGTTGTATGCTTGAATCAGATTGGTTGACGATCATTCTAAGGTGTGCAATTATGTTCAGCTAAAGTAGTTCCATGCAGGTCTTGACCACATTGCATATCCGTATCAATTCGCCAAATGATTTCAGTTATTTCAAAAGTCCTTACAGCCTACAACAGCAGAAGAACCAAAACCCACAATGACACTGATCAAGTAAATGCTTTCTTTTCTGTTTTTTTTTAGTTATATGGAAACTTGTGGGGAGATGGGTGCCATTGTTTCCTGTTTTTTTTTTTTTTTTTTTTTTGAGTGAGACAAGGAAGTATTGCTGTTTTTCTTTTCATTTTCTTTTTGTTATAGGTAATTTAGAAGATTAAAATTTATTTTGAACCTTTTTGTTTATTATTTTGGCCTTGCTCCCTCCTGAAGCTTTTTTTTAAATAAATTTTGTTTCTGTTTTAATAAATTATGCTTCAGTTTGATCTTTGGTTGGTGAAGAAGATTTTGTTATGGTAAAATATAGCATAATACAATGTGTTTTACTTTACAATTAAAATCATATACATGTCAGAAGTAGGCCTTCATGTGCATGAGGCCTGGTTTTAAATAGGTTTGCTGTGTATACAGAAATTTGAATCATAAAGAATGTGTGTATGAGTATGGAAAATTCTATTTTAAGCTAGAAGAAAGAGAATTAAATTGATTGAAAATAATGGCAGCCACTACACCGGTGGAAATGTTAGGGTCAAAATACCCATTATGTAAGGACTTAATAGACAAAATGTCTAATAAATGGCAAAAGAGAACTAAAGATATGATGACAAAATGGCCCAAAGAAGGTACATTTGATGTGTCATTGTGTGAGGAAATGGAAACTCTCAATCAAAAAGAATCAAAAAGAGAAAAAGAAAAGGCAGTACTGGCATTGTTCAAAAAAGAGGGAGAAGAAATATTAAAGAATATAAAACAGGCAAGAAATATATTAAAAGAAGTAGATAAAGAAACAAAGAAAAAAAGATTGCTAAACCACCTCCATATTTACCTCCAGAAGGTCAGTTTCCAATACTTAAGGGATTGGTAGAAGTGTCAGGAGCAATGCAAATGGAGGGACAAGTGGAATTCGAAAAAGAAAGACAATTGGGACCAGATGCAAGACGAAAAACAACACAAAGTAAACAATCTAGCAAAACTTTGCCTTAAGACTGTTATGAACAGGCACGAACTGCTTTAGAAAAAATAAAAACAGAGTATGCTGGGAAACCACTTAGAAAAGAAAACAATGAAATTGATATGCAAGCTCAGATACTTGAAGATAAAATAGATAAAAGAATCAGAGAAACAGAAAAATTAATAAAAGATACAGATAAATTAGTAAGGGATAGAACTAAATTGTTAGAAAGTATACATGTAGAAAGTGAAGAGGAGGGATTATTTGATGAAGGAAGGTGGTCACATGGTAGAGAAAAGGGTACACTTAGATCTGTAGCAAAACAGTTACCAATTTTGATTAAAGGAACACAGGGACCGTATGTTCCATGGGCTACACAGGACCTTGAGGGACTGGAAAATGGATAAGAGTGTTTGAGGAAGAGACAATGGGCAAACTGTTAGCAGTGGGGGACATCAAAGCACTTCTGGCAAGAGTTATATGTGGATCAAAAATGGAGGAAATTCTTGAAGCATCTGAATTAAACAGAGCTGTGAACTCATTTCTGATGAATGGGACTGTGTTTGATTTGTATCGCCCAACAGTATGGCAGACATTGCGACATGAATATCCCACAAAAATAGACCTGAAAGCATTAAATGGTGAAGAATTGGGAGATTCTGAAAGTCCATTTGCATATGTACAGAGACAATTGAAAAGATGGAAGCAAGAGACTGAAGGGAATCCTGAGGGAGACCCATTAATGGCTACACAGTTCAGAAATGCTATAGTAGATGCAATGCCACAACCAGTAAAAAGTAAACTGGAAGATGTGGTTGGTCTAAACTTCAAAACACACAAGGAGTTTTGTGATCATGTGACTCGTACTGTTGAAAAGTACAGAAGAAATGAACAAAAACTGAAAAATCAAGAAAATTGACTCAGTTACATCTTGAACAATTAACAAGTAGTCACAAGAAAAAGATTCAAGCTATACTGTACAAAAAGAAGGAGCCTCAGAACAAATGACGGTAACTACTCCTGTAAATGTTCCACCATCAACTGTGCAGCTACCCCCACCCGCTGTGTATGCTTATTGATACAGGAGCAATTTATTCTTGTATAAAATCAAATTATGCTTCACATCTCCCTTTGTCTGAAAAATTTGCTAAGGACAAATACAGCTAATTCCTATGACTGCTCCAGTTTGCATACAGGCTAAAAATAAAAGTGTGACCATACCTATCTTTGTATCAGATGATACTCCTGTAAATTTGTTAGGAAGAGATGCATTATGCAGATTAGGACTCCAAATTTAGTGTTCTCCAGAAGGAGTTTATATAGACTTACAAGGAATAGGAAAACAAATGGTGATTACTGAACCAAAAGCAAATGTGTATCGGATAGGACAAATAGAAAATGATGTGAGACAAGTTATTAATGCATGGGGAAGATTCATTGAAGCACAAATTGCTGAAGCACAGTCACCAAAATCAGAATTTCATTGTACTATGATATATGACCATGAGAGAGATATAAAAATAGAAACAAAATGGCAAGAAGAAACTGGAAGAAAAAAGATTCAGTTAACCTCACATTGTATCATAATAGGAAAACAGTGAGCAGCAATGGGAATAGTTGAAAATGAATGTACAAAAAATTGGTTCAATGTGCCTAATTCTGTTCCACATGTTTCCTTATATGCAGAGAGAGATTTTGAAGCAAAAGATTTGGGTCCAATGATGAAAATAGCTGAACAATGCCAGTGGAAGTCAACAATAAATCCATTGATTTGATTTGATCCATTGGTATTTCTCAGGAAATAGTTATAAACCACAAAATTCGAACACAAATGATAACAACATCTGAATCAATGGAAATTGTTGAAAATGAATGAATTAAGGAGCTAGAACAACAAGTACCAACAGAATTATGGTCTCAGTTTGAAACAGATGTATGATTAGTGAAATCAGTCAGCCCGATAAAAATACAACTTAAACCAGGTGCATGTTTGCCAAGAAAATTGCAGTATCCAATAAAACCTGAAGCAGAAGATGGTATAAAAGATACTATTGAAGGACTAGTGAAAGCAGGAGTGTTAATAGAAACAAATAGTTATTGCAATACTCCAATTTTTCTGGTAATTAAAGCAGAGAAAACCAACAAAGTGAGAATACTGTAATACGTCCACTAATGCATCTGACGATACAAGCTCTATCTCAAGCTACGGGTAGCAACACCACTCAGATTTCCCAAGTATTGACTTTTCAACCCTCAAATAGTCCTAACAACAACACAATAATAAACCCAATAGAAAAAGAATTGGTAAATGAGCAGAAAATATCAAAGCAACGTAGAGATGTTAAAGATGAACAAATTGATGATTATAGTAATGAAGATATTTTTTGGGAAACAGCACAAAATAAGTGGGCAACATTTACTGCAAGAGAACTAGGAATGGATAATTGTTTGCTATGTTCTAAATCACCTTTAAATAAGGTAATAGTAGTTCCAAATCCACATGATTATCAAAAATGCGCTGTTTTCAATAGAAACTTTTGCCATGCAAGTGCCTCTATTAGACCTTATTGCTCAGCTGAGTGTTTAGGTTTTATAGGAAATTCTGTACATCAGAATCCTTTTCGTAGACCACATTGGGGAGATTGGTGCAGATATTGGGATGTAAATGCAATGAAACTACAACACTGGCAGCGTTTCTTTCTTGAGCTGGGGCTGGAGATGGTCTCTCTCATTTTTGTTACATTTTCCCTTAACCCCTAGACCAGGGGTTGGCAAGTAAAGCCGGGTGCACACTGTGCGATTTATAATAGTCCTTTACGATTGTTGCTTGTCAGACTGTACGAACATGATCCTCATGTCACACTGTGGGATCTCAGCTGTCCTACATGTCAGACTGTACAATAGTCAAGACGCGTTAGAAATGGACGGCACTTGAAAACTTGTCCGGAGTTTTACATCATTTTTTTACCACTGTAGGGCCTTTTCTGTTGGTTTTCATTAATGAATGTCTTAGCTCAGGATCTGTTCCTGCTGCTTTCAAACATGCTGCGGTTAGGCCTTTTCTTAAAAAACCTAATCTGGATCCCTCAGTTTTGTCTAATTTTAGACCAGTTTCCCATCTGCCCTTTCTTTCAAAAGTGCTAGAAAAAGTTTTTATACAATTACATTTTTTAGAAAATAATTAGAAATTTCAATCTGGATTCAGATCGTGACATAGCACTGAGTCTGCACTGTTAACGGTGCACAACGATATTGCTCGGTTTGTTGATGCTAAGAGTCCTGTTATTCTAGCGGTACTTGATCTCACGGTGGCCTTTGATACAGTGGACCATGAAGTCCTTCTGTCTCGCCTTAATCACTATGTTGGCATTCAGGGTACTGCAATTCAGTGGTTCTCGTCATATTTGACCAATAGTACTTTTTCTGTAGTGACTGGGGACTCGTCCTCTTCCACCACCTCTCTCTCTTGTGGGGTGCCACAAGGCTCTGTTCTTGGACCTGTTTTATTTTCACTTTACATGCTGCCTCTCGGGTCCACCATAGCCAGGCATAATATAGCTTATCACTGCTATGTAAATGATTTGCAAATTGACTTGCCTTTGAGTCCAAAAAACGCTGACGCAGTTTGGTCACTAATTGATTGCATTTATGACATTAAACTATGGTTAGAGCAAAATTTCCTTCATTTAAATGAAGAAAAAACTGAGTACATTTTATTTGGAGAGTCTGTAACTTCTGACTTTGATGAGCTGATTTCAAAGCTTAGACCAACTATCAGAAATCTCGGTGTGACTTTTGATAGTAGCCTGAAATTTGATAAACAAATTGACAGTGTGGTTAAAGCTAGTTTTTCAACTACGTCTTTTGGACAAGGTCAAACCATTTTTGAATCGCTCTGACCTTGAGAAAGGTATTCACGCTTTTATCAGCTCAAGATTAGATAATTGTAATGCACTTTATGCCGGTGTCTCCCAGTCGTCCCTCAGGCGCCTTCAGCTGGTGCAGAATGCTGAAGCCCGTCTTTTAACCAATACACACAAACGTGAGCACATAACACCGATTCTTTTTTCGCTGGCTTCCAGTTTCTTTTAGAGTTGATTTTAAGATTCTATTGTTTGTTTTTAAAGCCTCAACGGCCTTGCCCCACCTTATATAACTGAGATGCTGGCTCTGCATCAGCCAACCAGGGCTCTTAGGTCAACAAATCAACTTTTGCTGGAAGTCCCAAGGTCACGGTACAAACACTGGGGTGACCGGGCTTTTTCTGTTGCTGGGCCCAGACTCTGGAATAAGCTTCCCGCTGATATGTGCACTATCACTGTCCTGGGCCTTTTTAAAGCTAAGCTCAAAACTTATTTATTTAGACTGGCTTTTAATATCTAGCGGTTGTTGTGGCATTTTGTGTATTTTATTTATTTTCTTGTTGTTGCTTTTTAATTTTTGTTTACATTGTTTTGTTTTTATTGGAAAACACTTTGATTCACCTTGAGTGTTGTAAAGGGCTGTATAAATAAATGTTGATTGATTGATTGATCATCAACCCAAACACATTCGGTTACAGTGAGCTGCATTACACGTGGGACTGAAATGGTGGCTAACAAAGACATCTCTTGATCACGGCTTACCTTGAAAAACAAAGACAATTTGACATTTGTTGTAGGAGAAGTCACACTGCAGGACTGTGCGCCATTTCCTCTGACACGGCCAGAATTATGTCGGATGTAATATTTAATCGCAACGGTCATTAACCTGTTAGCCAGCACCCCTGCTTTTGGAAAATCCCAAGAAATGATATACCAAAACTAAAACAGATACAGTTCATGAACCCTTTGCACTAAAAGTCTCATTTGAAAGCAGACACTTTGCAGTTCATAAGTCATAATTAATTATTGTCACAATGAAGAAAATAGTTAAAAATAGCTTCAAAGTTTTGGAAAGTTATTAGAAATGTATTTTTATGAAATATCTTTGTGAAGTTGGCCTTGTAGCAATCTAGAAATGCACTGCAGCTAAAGCCACATGTCTGACCATGTTATATTTAAAATCTGAAGATGACAAGTCTGAAACTTTTTTGAGTTTTATTAAATGTTTTTCAAGACCATGTCATGTGATTTTATTTTGAAAAGACTCTAAAATGCTAACTGATGTTTATTGTCATCATCTAAGCATCTATTCAAGTGTATTGTCTCGTTTGTTATGTGGTGCAAACTGCCCCATTCAGTTTCAGTCTCCCCTGAACACATTCACACCTCTCCGGCCTGCTTATGGCTCTAATTATTCTTTTCTATTGTCTTTATTATAATTATTGACGATGTTCTATAGAGCAGGGGTGCCCAACCAGAGTTCAGCTCTAGCCTAGCTCAACACACCTGTCTGTAATTATGAAGTGAATGAATGAATGAATGAATGAGGCATTTTATATAGCGCTTTCAAATGTACTACTGTACACCCAAAGCGCTTTACAATCATATCCGGGGTCTCTCCTCATCCACCACCAGTGTGCAGCATCCACTTGGATGATGCGACGGCAGCCACAGTACAACGGCGCCAGTGCGCTCACCACACACCAGCTGTATGTGGAGAGGAGAGAGAGTGAAAGAGCCAATTCAATGGATGGGGATTATTAGGAGGCCGTGATTGGTAAGGGCCTATGGAGGGAATTTGGCCAGGACACCGGGGTTACACCCCTACTCTTTACGAGAAGTGCCATGGGATTTTTTTAATGACCACATTGAGTCAGGACCTCGGTTTAACGTCTCATCCGAAGGACGGTGCTTGTTACAGTACAGTGTCCCCGTCACTATACTGGGGCGTTAGGACCCACACAGACCACAGGGTGAGCACCCCCTGCTGGCCTTACCAACACCTCTTCCAGCAGCTACCTGGTTTTCCCAGGAGGTCTCCCATCCAGGTACTAACCAGGCTCAGCCCTGCTTAGCTTCAGTGGGCAACCGGTCTTGGGCTACAGGGTGATATGGCTGCTGGATAAGTGCTCCTGAAGATCTTAATTAACTGATTCAGCTGTGTTTTATCAGGGTTGGAGCTAAACAGGTTGCAGTTGATCTCTGCTATAGAGGGTATGCACGTGATGTCACCGTTGACCGTTACGACTGCGGTTACGAGGCACAAGACTGAACGGCAGCATTGGTTTTCAGCATGAATGCCGCAAAAAACAAACAAACCACATCCAAAACGGGAAAGAGCTTTGTGGTTGACTGTACAAAACAGCTTTGACACAAAACCTGAGGTATATATTTAAAGACTGCCAAAAGCTACAGAAAAAAGCAGCAAATGAATCACTGCAATTTCACAGAAACAACTGGACTCCAGGCAGAGAAACATGGATTTGCAGTAACGTTAATCATTTTGTGTCAAATTCTTGGATTTTGAGGTAAAATCATACTGTATATATTGTATTGTTATATATTGTGTTGACAACTCATCAATTAAATATTTACCATCTTATATTCTGCATAATTGGGTGTTTTTAAATAAACACTGACAAAAACCATACAAGTTTTAGGGCTGGACAATATGACGATATGTATAACATTAATATAAGTGATTACTCAGATTTAAACATATACCTATATTGTAGTTATATAAAATATTCACAGGCAGATTAACTTTATGTGTTTCCCCGGCATTGAAATCAGGCACATATAAATGTCAGGAAACACGACTCCTGGCTGCATGTCAACATGGTTTATTTGACAAGTTGTAAGGAACACTTTCAAGTCCAATCTTTAGTGTAATTGTTTGTTTTACTCATGTTTTTGCAGTTTCCCCTATTAAATCCAGTCATTCAGCAGGTTCTTTTACCACTCAGTCCAGCTGAGGGAGCACGTTCTGGCGGGAAAGTGACGTCGATGCGTACCCTCATTTATTTCACCAAACTTCTCACTTCACCTTCTTTAAAACTGTATCTAATGTCCTTCTTGAAAAAAGGAAAAAAAAAAATCTGTGAGCTTTACAATTCAAAATTATTTATTTGCATTACATTTGCTCAGAACAGGTGCATCTCTGGGCTCGTTAGCATGTTAGCTTAGCACACCAACAAAACACAACAATTTATAAGATTAAAACCATGTTTTTGCTCCAAACTTACAAATCGAGTGTTTTAAACAACCTTCTGTGATGTGACGTGGCTTCGGATCAAAAATCAGACAGAAAATATATTATTTTATGCTATTCTGCACAATGAGAAATGCTATCTCGATTAGCATTGCAATATAAATATAATCTATTATTATGAATACCCGACATGGAGTGAAGAACACAGATAAACCACATATCGTCACAATCGTGTATTATTTTCAAAAGCGTCGATCTGCATGTTATCCATGGTTTTAGCGATCTCTGGAAGCCTCTGTTAGTTCCTGGAATGTCACATGGTATGCCTGTCCTTCACTACGTGTCATTTGTGGACTAAATGTGCTCAGAGCGCCCTCTGGCTGCAAGTATGACTTGAAAACACAGTAGATCAGAGTATCCAGCGCTCGTAATAAGGTGCGTTTTGGGTAAAAATTGAATAAATATTACTCCTCTGTATAGAAAATTTACATAAACGTATGAGAATCCATCAATATTTCTCAAAATGTGCATGCTTTTAAGCTAAAAGCCCTGAGGGATGTTATTTTGTCGAGTTTTTTCATGACAATCTCACAAGAGTTTTTTTTCTCAATGGCTGAGGCTGACGCTCATATTTCAATGAAAAGGTAACGACTCCGTTTTTCATATTCATAACTCCCGATGCATATTAACAAATAACGGTCACTATATGATATTGAGAGTAAAACAGAGATTAAAATTTGAAGCTTGAGCCTTAGATCTTTTTAATGATGTATAGTTTGTCAAGGTAATTACATTACATCTAACAGTAAATTGGAGCTAATTTAATAATTGGGTGTTAATTGGATGTAACTACAGAAGAGTCCAATTTTAATTAGGAAAAATATTGAAACTCTTTGGTCATTTTTTTAACGAGATGCTAACGGTCTAATCAGATTCAATGAACTATGCTAAGCTATGCTAAAAGTGGTACCGCCAGACCCGGAGATCGGCTGAATGGATTAGAAAATGGTAAAACTCAACTGTTTAACTCAAGGGGGGTTGGAAAATGAGACTATTTTCAAAAAAAGTGGAATGTTCCTTTAAACAAAGAAGCTTCAGTGCGTCGGTGTCCTCGCGAAGGTTAACAGGTCGGCTGTCTGTGAACATGTCAAACTAGCGATCAAAGACTACAGATTTTTGCATAGGATTATAGGAATCTTTTAGGAAGAAGAATGGAAAGACAACCATGCATTCATCCTACTTACTTTTGTGAATGCAAAGCCGGTGTGTCTGTGTGTGTTTGCAAATAATTTAATATTAGATAACACCATTAGACAAAGCATGGCACCTTTAAAGTGGCCTTTCTGCTTCAAACAGAGGCATGAATCGCAAAATTGAAGCACTGACAACAATCTATGCACACAGCAGCAGGATTCTAGTGCAGGGCCTCACAGCTCAACAGAAAGTGCGTCCCTAAAAGCATCTTGGGTGCTCACACGTGTAGCAAATTAGCTCAAAAGAAATATGAATAATTAATCATAACTAGTAATAATTAATTATAAATATTTGGATCAGTTAATAAAATTAACTTATTGTAATACAATTAATATTACAATCAATTAACCTGTTGTCCAATGAACACACAGTGTTAATTGTTTATTAATTCTAAGAAATGTTAATTTCCAGGTTATGGGAAATAACAATCTTATTGTACAGAACTACTCAGAGCCTGTAGTCAGGATCTGCATGAATAGGGACTCCAGTATATGAGCGTGAAACACAGACAACTTTACGTGTGACATGAACAAGACTTTATTAACTAGATTAAACACTTAACTACTCTAACATTCACACACATACATGCATACGGTTTACCAAGGGAAAGAGAGAGCTAAAGCAGAGTACAGGAAGCAAGAAGTTACAGCATTGTTTGAAATTCAGCAGATCAACAGCTTTGAGCAAAACATCAGTTTCGTTTTAACAGGCCCTTCTTTAAAACGGGTAAGGATACTCAATGTAGGGATGTCCCGATCACGTTTTTTTGCCCTCGAGTCCGAGTCCGAGTCATTTGATTTTGAGTATCTGCCGATACCGAGTCCCGATCCGATACTTCTATAATAGCCTACATAAAAAAGAAAAAGAAGAGCGAAAAAACAGATCCAGGAACAGTGCTTTTCAGGTTTTTCAGGTATCTAACAGTAATCATAAATTGTAATCAAATATAAAATATCACTGCATATTATCTTTACTGTATAAAATAAATAAAGATTAATCATTATTGAAGTTACAAAAACTATTCAGTCAAGAGCAGTGAGTGATTTCTTTGTTATTTGTTGTTTGATTTAACATTAAAAACAGGCAGCAGGAATAGTTGTTTTCCCTTTAAGACATGCACGATCCAGTACATATACTGTTCCACATGCGCTGTCTTTCTCGACTAATATACGTTCACTTAAGACATAACCGACTATGTTTGCTAGGATACTCGCTAGGACGGGCATGTTGACATAATTTTTTGTATGAATGTGGCCGCTGGCGCTGAAGCGCAAGACTTGAAAGAGAACTCAGTATTTGCGCGCTACGGATGAGCGCACACAAATCTTCTCACAGCGCGTGCGAGTTCTCTTTCGCGTCTTGTTCTTGAAGGTTTAAATCAGCAAGGCTTAAATGAGTTAGTTTAAACACAGACAGCAACGTGTGCTGTTCAGGTCTCACCTGCGCTCGCGCACTATCAACACCCGGGTGATGACGACGTAAATGACTGGACATTAGAGCAGACGGCACTCGCAGTTAACAATTTACAAAGAGTGACTGTTTTGTCCACGCTTTCTGATTTTCGTTGTTGTAACGTTTTGTGCATCCATCGACTAAAACATACATTATCTGAACTCTGTCTGTTTTCCACGTTGCTATTTTAAACAAACCATATTAACCAATAGATGCGTCGTCATTCGAGATGGACCGCGGTGCAAGTGTGTACCGAACCGTAAGTGGAGAACCGTACGGTTTGATTTTTTACCACGAACCGTTGCACCCCTAATACATCCGAGTCCTGATCGGGAGGTAACGTCCGATTCCGATCGAGTCTGAAACCACGTGATCGGGCCCGATTTCCGATCACGTGATCGGATCTGGAGTCAAATTTATTTATATAGCGCTTTTACAATTGGTAATTGTTTCAAAGCAGCTTTACATATTAGAAGCACAGAAAAAAGGGAAGTGGTTAAAAATAAGCTGTACAAACAAGCGTGGTAATATGTAACATATACAAGATGGTGCTACATTAAGCCAATGTCGGCTGACTCCCAGGGGTGGAAAAAACCCCCTAGGAGAAAAACCCAGCGTGCTAACACTGGGAAAAAAGTCCTAGGAGGGAAAAAACCCCTTGGAAGATATATATAATATATGTAAATGGATATGGAGATCAAAATCTGAATTATACATTTTTATTATAGAGATTAAAAATAGATTATATATAAATATATGTAAGCGGATACGGGGATTAAAAATCTGAATTATAGATGCAGCCAGAACTGGATCTGTAGGCCCATTGTCTCCTGGGCTACGTTGTAGTCAGGTCCAGACACAGGTTCTCCATCTGATCTGGATACGGCCTGGATCCAGCACCCGGCAAACCTCAGGATAAGCAGAGAGACAGATATTAGCGTAGATGCCATTCTTATTCTGATGTACAGGTATATCTAGTGTTATAGGAAATGTTCTCGGTTCCGGCCGACCTAATTATTGCAGCGTAACAATCCTTTAACGGATTTGAAAAATGTTAATGTATTGATAATGTGTTATGTGTATGCAAGAGCAAAGAGATGTGTTTTTAG
Organism: Megalobrama amblycephala; assembly: GCF_018812025.1. Lineage (NCBI taxonomy): Eukaryota > Metazoa > Chordata > Actinopteri > Cypriniformes > Xenocyprididae > Megalobrama > Megalobrama amblycephala. The sequence goes on from NC_063062.1 coordinate 4,316,944, forward strand.
TCTAGATTTAAACTGACAGAGTGTGTCTGCTTCCCGAACAATGCTAGGAAGATTGTTCCAGAGTTTAGGTGCTAAATAGGAAAAGGATCTGCCGCCTTCAGTTGATTTTGATATTCTGGGTATTATCAACTGGCCTGAATTCTGAGATCGCAATAAACGTGAAGGACTATAATGCATTAAGAGCTCACTTAGGTACTGGGAGCTAAACCATTTAGAGCTTTATAAGTAAGTAGCAAGATTTTAAAATCTATACGATGTTTAATAGGGAGCCAATGTAATGTTGACAGAACTGGACTAATATGGTCATACTTTCTGGTTCTAGTAAGAACTCTAGCTGCCGCATTTTGGACCAACTGTAGTCTGTTTAAAAGCCGAGCAGAACAACCACCCAGTAGAGCGTTACAATAATCTAGTCTTGAGGTCATGAATGCATGAACCAACTGTTCCGCATTTGTCATTGAGAGCATATGTCGTAATTTAGATATATTTTTTAGATGGAAGAAGGCGGTTTTACAGATACTAGAAACATGACTTTCAAATGAAAGATTGGTATCGAAGAGCACACCCAGGTTCCTAACTGAGGACGAAGGTTTAATGGAGCACCCGTCAAGCGTTAGGGAGTATTCAAGGTTTTTTCGTGAGGAAGTTTTTGGTCCAAAGATTAGGATATCAGTTTTTTCTGAATTTAATAATAAGAAATTTCTTGTCATCCAGTTTTTAATGTCAGCTATGCATTCTGTTAGTTTTGTGAATTTGTAGGTTTCGTCAGGGCGCGAGGAAATATAGAGCTGAGTATCATCAGCGTAGCAGTGAAAACTAACACCATGCTTCCTAATTATCTCTCCTAAGGGCAGCATGTACAGAGTGAAAAGCAACGGTCCTAGTACTGAGCCTTGTGGTACTCCATATTGAACTTGTGAGCGATACGACATCTCTTCATTAACTACTACAGACTGATAACGGTCAGATAAGTACGATTTGAACCATGCCAAAGCAATTCCACTAATGCCAATATAGTTTTCAAGTCTTTTTAAAAGAATGTTGTGATCGATAGTGTCAAAAGCAGCACTGAGATCTAATAACACTAATAGAGAAATACAGCCACGATCGGATGATAAGAGTAGATCATTTGTAACTCTAACGAGAGCAGTCTCAGTACTATCTGGACATCCCTAACCAAATGTATCGGATAATGAGACAAAGTTTGATACTTGCTCTCTCCAAGTTGAATTAAAACTGTCCTGATGCAATTTGTGGAGGCTCCTGTTGAATCTTTGCTGATATTGTCTTGATGAAAGAGAACCAGTTGGATTCAGAGGATCTTTGGTAAATGGAAGGTCTAGGCCGAAGCCTGGCACAAGCTTGGGGTTCCTTAGAAGCTTCTAGCTTCTTACAGCATCATTTTTTCATTGACATAAGCATTTGTCAGTAAAAGAGAAGAAGAAGAGTTTGATCTAGTGATCAGTGAATATAAGGGATGAAGATGTCACACCCTCTTGAGGTGTCTGAGCCAATAAGGAGTTGTCCCCTCGGAGTGAATTTTACGAGTCTTTGTGACTTTGGCAAGATATTAGCATAAGACACTGGATTGGATGAATGAGAGAAGAACCTTCTAGATTCTTATAATACTAATGTGTCACAGAGTTAGTAACATGTAACATAAATTAACAAATAGGAAACAAAAGTTGGAGTCTGTAGATACCAAACATGCTACCAATGTAATTTCAGTTAAGTAAATTTGCAACTCTGGAACATTAATACCAAAATAGTTCAAAGAGAGAATTAATACATAGAATGTAGCCTATAAAAGGAAAGTCATGAGATGGGAAAATTGGATACATGTTTATAAATTTCCCAAGTAGTTATATAGAGACTACATAGGATTAAGAGAGTTTATTTGTCCTTCTCAGAAAGAATGAGGTCAGAGTCTCTAGTCTCTGCAAAATTCTTTCTGATCGTAAAAGTACCAAGTATATGTAACAGGACACCTAGTTCTGCCTGTGTGTTAGCTACGTTTGGGATGCTAGTTGCAGTTTTAGGAGGATGGGTTTGATAGAGTTCGATAGACTTTGATAGAGTGAGTTTATGGGTAATTCATTAAATATAATGAATAATTGTGTGCCTGATTGGTCCAGACGCTACACATGACACAACCAGCCATTCACTGATGCAGAGGTTTTCAAAGAGTTATGGTGACAGTTTTGCAAGAACTGGGAGCTACTGACAAGGCAAGGCAAGGCAAGGCAATTTTATTTGTATAGTACATTTCATACACAATGGTAATTCAAAGTGCTTTACATAAAGAAGAAGAATAAAAATAAAACATAAGGAATAGAAATAACAGTAAAAACAGAGAATTTTGCTATCTGGATAGAAGAGCTAGGAAGTCTTTTTGTTGTTGTTGTTGTTGTTGTTGTTGTTGTCCATCAGAGTGGATCTAAACCTCACATGACAGGACCGCTGTCTAGCAACCTGTTAAGGCACTTCAAACTGACAAACAAAGTTTCAATCTCCCCTTTTGCCAAGACACCTTAAACTGTGCCACACAGCCCTAATCCCCCTTCCGGAGATATCTTATCTATGCACCACAGCTCAAATTTCCCCATGGTTTGTCCCCTTATCCAAATTTACCAAATTTTAACCTAATCACAAATGCTTTCTTCCTAATTCTCCCAGCTCTTTCAACCAGACAGCAATATTTAAAATGCATTAAAAGTCAAAAATAACAAGATGATACATAAAAGATATAAAATACATTAAAAATGAAATAAAAACAGGAAAAGTGATTAAAAGAATAAAAAGATAATACATATAAAATTAAATGCAAACAGTTCGGACATAGCACAGTGCTCAATCTGCAAATGCATAGATAAAAAGATATGTTGTGAGTATGGATTTGAATGTGGCTACTGTTGGAGCACACCTGATCTCTTCTGGAAGCTGGTTCCAGCAGCGGCTGGCGTAACAGCTAAAAGCAGACTCTCCTTGCTTTGAGTGAATCCTGGGTATTTCTAAGTGACTTGATCCTGATGATCTGAGTGATCTGTTAGGTTTATATTCTATGAGCATATCTGCAATGTATTGAGGTCCTAGGCCATTGAGTGATTTATAAACAAGTAATAGTACTTTAAAATCAATTCTAAATGCAACTGGAAGCCAGTGCAAGAACCTGAGGACTGGTGTGATGTGTTCATATTTTCTGGTTCTGCTCAGAATCCTGGCAGCAGCGTTCTGTACGGGCTGAAGCTGTATTATGGTCTTTTTGGGAAGACCAGTGAGGACCCCATTATAATAATCCACCCTGCTGGTGATGAAAGCATGAACAAGTTTCTCTAAGTCTTGACTGGAGACAAAGCATCTAATTCTTGCAATATTTTTGAGATAATAATATGCTGATTTAATTACTGTCTTTACATGGCTACTGAAACTCAGGTCTGACTCCAAAATCACACCAAGATTCCTGACTTGATTTTTAGTTGTTTGACCCCTAGAGTGAAGGTACGTGTTCACTTTGAGAACTTCATCTTTGTTTCCAAATGCAATGACTTCAGTTTTATCTTTGTTTAACTGAAGGAAGTTTAGGCACATCCAATTTTTAATTTCATCAATGCACTGGCACAGGGACAAGTCGATGAAAAGTCAATGAAAGCTAATATTGCCTCTGTGAAACAGTTACCCCATCTGCGAGGTCTGCTATCCGGTGCACAAATCCGCTGTTCGATGCTGTGTAGGAAGTTATGATAAGTGGTCTCCTTCAGGACAACTAATATTCCCTAGCCCTGAAAGCACTGACAACACAGATGTAGCCCAGATGTGCGTCTATGTTAGATACTTTGATGGAAAAGAGCTGCTTTCTCTTATTCCATTAGAAGGGCACACAACTGGGGACAATATATTTATGAAAGTGTAAGAGTTGTTTAGGCTACATTCATTGACATTTGATAAGGTTAACCTAATCATGACAGACGGGGCTCCTGCTATGGTGGGAAATCACAGAGGTCTGGGAGGCGGAGTGAAGGAGATCGCCCCCCAAATACATGGAATGCATTGTCTCATCCACCAGAGTGGCCTTTGCACCAGGCTCAGCCGTGAGCTAAAGGAAGTTAATGGATAAAGTGATGCGAGTCATTAATTTCGTCAGGGGAACATCAAGTGCACAGCATCGTCTTTTCTGACAACTTGTGGCTGAGTCAGAAGAGGCCACTCACGATGACTTGCTGATACACAATGATGTGTGCTGGTTAAGCAAAGGAAACGCGTTGGGCAGTTTCTGTGTGCTTCTGGATGAGATCAAGGCGTTTCTTAAATTAAGCAAGATTAGGGCAGCAGCTGATCACCTTGCCCTCCTGGAAGATGAAAAATTCATGTCTAATGTTGCATTTTTAGCAGAAACATTTGGCCACCTAAACCAGCTTAATCTGCAGCTACAGGAGAGAGGCAAATCCTTAGCGGACATGGTTGAAAAACTGAAATCATTCTCAAGGAAGCTAGAGTTGTTGTAATCAGACATATCAAGCATAAAAGGGGAACGACGACAGTTAAAGACGAGCAAGGACCAGGCCTGGACTTTACTTTATGTTTTATTATGTTTGTGTGGCCGGCAGTCGTCCATGAGGGTCTTTACTTTCATTTTGTTCTTTGTTTATTTTATTGTAACACAGTTCGTAGATACGGGAAGAAGGAGGCGGGAACCGCCAAACATTCAACAAAACTTTAATTCAAAATAAATAAATACAAAACGAAAGTAATGCCGGCAGACCCTCACGGACGTCTGCCGGCCACACAAACATAATAAAACATAAAATAAAGTCCAGGCCTGGTCCTCTCTCGTCCTTTACTGTCGTCGCTCCTCCTTTTATGCCTCCGGAGCTCCTCCGTGAGAGACTCAAGGCCGGCGCGTCTCGCAGGTGATGCTCATTATCACTTGCGTCACCGGCCTCACACCGTTCCCTCACGGCTCTTGTCCGCCCTGCTCGTCACATACCCCCATCGCCCCTCGCAGGCCAGGGGGTACTCCCAAGACTGCGCTCTACTCCCCTCGGCGGCCGCAGCACCTGGGGGTAAGGACAGACGAGACGAGAGAAAGGAGACGGAAGCAAGGGGAGCGACAGAACGAGAGAGGGGAGAGAGGAAAAAGAGAGAAAAAAAAATGTCTTGGTCCGGTTCACAGACACACTGCCACTCAGTCCTCAGCCAGCCGAGAGGCTCTTCCTCACGGGGCCATGCGATGGTACTGGACACTGCGTGGACGGCTTGAACCTCCTCCGCCCCCTGGCGGCCGGAGATGGCTCCTCCGACTGAGGGCAGCCGGCAGCGAGTCTCCCGTTCCCTGCTCCTCCCCTTCATGGCAGACGGCAGCAGGCTCCGGCCCACGGTGAACGGCGGCAACTCCTCCGCTCCCTCTTGGACGGCAGCCACCCCACCTCGTCCCAGGGGCACGACACCGAGCTCTTCGTCCCACCTGTCACTATGCTCCAGCACCACCGCCTCGGGCAGCCTCTCGCGGTCTTCACACTCCCGCGCTGCCCGAACTCCGCAGCACCGCGATTCCCCTCAGCAGCAAGGGCTCTCCGACAGCGTGTCCCTCCTTCCTCCCGGGTTTCGGCACCAATGTAACACAGTTTGTAGATACGTGAAGGAGGAGGCGGGAACCGGCGTTCAACAAAACTTTAATTCAAAATAAATAAATACAAAATGAAAGTAATGCCGGCAGACCCTCACGGACATCTGCCGGCCACACAAACATAATAAAACATAAAATAAAGTCCAGGCCTGGTCCTCTCTCGTCCTTCACTGTCGTCGCTCCTCCTTTTATGCCTCCGGAGCTCCTCCAGGTGATGCCCATTACTCATTACATCACGGCTCTCGCCCGCCCTGCTCGTCACATTTATATTAAAGTATGGTTTGAACATTCGCCGGTTCCTGCCTCCTTCTTCCCGTACATACAAACTGTGTTACATGTGTTGCCGAAACCCGGGAGGAAGGAGGGACATGCTGTCAGAGTGTTGGGAGTGTGAAGACCGCGAGTGGCTGCCCGAGGCGGTGGTGCTGGAGCGAGTATAAATCAGGTGGGACAGAGAGCTGGTTCCCGCCTCCTTCCCGTACATGTGAACTGTGTTACAGTCAGTTTTCACATTAAGTGAGCAGCCTTTGTAATAGTCAAAATGTATTTTGAACATAGTTACTGAATTTCATCTAACTTTAACTCTATTCATGTAGCCTGCTCCTGTTTACTCTGTTGTTTTAGGAGTATAATCATATGCACCCCCAGCTCTTCTGCATCCATGATCAAGACATTTTTTTTGCTGATTGTCTTGTCAATCTTTTTGATAAAAAGGACGCTGAATTTGCTTTCTTAATGTTCACGTGTACCAACACGTGAAGGCACCGCGCTATAAGCAAACGTTTTAATTGTTCACTACACATGACAGCTATTTTAGAGGTTTGTCTAGTGATCAACAGACTCTTTTCAATTTCTTTCAGAACTTTTCAAATTAAAAGCTTTCAATTGATCTCAAAATAAAGGCAAAATCACTAAAGACGAAGTGATTGTGAGTAACTGTTGCTGTCATGACAGATCTATTTTAGAACCAGCCGCTATCAAAATAATCTGGCTGCGGGCACGGGCCAGATATTATTGCTGACGGGCCAGTTTTGGCGACCACAGCCCTAGACTTAAAGAGGGGAGATCGTAACACAACTTAAAAGCTACATGACATTTCTCACTAGTGAGGTAATAACGGTGCTGTTCTTGGAGCAGATAAACTTACAGTTTTGCTATAAGTAAAGGCGCTGCTGCCGAACACTGTTGAGAGACGCACAGATACAGGTAATTCACACATGCTTAATCTCTCTCTCTAATAACTGCATTAATAACTGCATTAGTCTGCTATCAATGGCTCAAGCTTCCATTACTAGCTCTAAAATGACTTTCAAAGCTAGCTTGCTATTGCTAGCTTCTCTAAAATTGCTTACCCTACCTTTAAGAAACTTTACAGGTGGTAGATAATTAAGGTCAAAGTTACAATAACTTAGGACATTAAAGAGACCCTTCTACCGACTTTAAAACACCAGGAGAAAGATGTCCAGGGTCCCTGATCACCTACTGAACATGCCATAGACCTGCTGCAGGAGGCATGAGGACTGCAGAGCAATAAACTGCAATGTGCATAATGTAAGACAGCGCTACAGGGAGACAGAACGACGGCTGATCATCCAAACCAGATTCTGACTGTTACTTTTCATATCGAAACCCCTTTATTCAGGGAATCATTATTCAATTTATGTTCATCAGTTTTTGTCTCCGTTGTTGAATCTTTTTATGCTCATACAAATATTTACATGTTACAAAATTAGCTAGAGATAAAAGCAGTTAAATGTAAGAGAATGTTTATTTATTTATTGTTTTTGATGAGTTTAGTTAAAACACTGGGGGAAAAACTAAGCATTAAAGTTCCTTCAATGGGAAAATCATATTTGTCCATTTTATCAGTCAAATTCAAAAGCTATGGACCCCTTGACAATGTTACTGGACATGTCTAGTGATAATTTAACTTCTGTGGCTAATAGAAGATTTTCAGTATTATGGGCCCTATCACACACCTGGTGCAATGCGACGGCAGACGTGACACAAGTGTTTTTTGCTAGTTTCAGCCTGACGCAGGTATCATTTTCACATCCAGCACCACGTTTAAATAGCAAATGCACTCGTGCCCATCTGTTTGCCCATGGGTGTGCTGGTCTGAAAACGAGGTTCAGGCGTTGTTGGCGTGTTGCTATTTTGACGCAACTAACTTGTTTGTTATTTAAAGGGTGCGTTAGTAATATGCACCTATAGGCGGGTGCACAACGAGCGTACACTCTGCTTCTTACACACACAGGGATGTGCAGCAGCACACAAACATGCCAAATATTAAAATTAAAAGGATTACAATATGAAAGATTATTAATGTGTTCATTAAAGGGATGGTATAATGCCACTTTTACAAGATGTAAAGTCAGTCTTTGGTGTCCCCAGAGTGTGTATGTGAAGTTTTAGCTCAAAATACCCCACAGATCATTTATCATAGCTTGTCAAATTTGTCACTTTTTGAGGGTGAGCAAGAACGCTCCATTTGTGTGTGTGTCTCTTTAATTGCAAACAAGCTTCTGCTCTCAAAAGGGGGTGGCGTTTCAGGAGCTTGTGTTAGCACTTAGCAGCTCTGACTAATGTTACCTCGCACCTTTTATGTTCAAAATATCTCCCTTTGAAGTCTCTTTGAACTTTGAGCGTCGTAACTTTGCAGATGTTGTTTATGTTCAAACAGCAACATTACACACTAACTAAAAGTGAAATCATAATGAGCCACCCCTTTAAAGGTGCCCTTGATTCAAAAATTGAATTTACCTCGGCATAGTTAAATAACAAGAGTTCAGTACATGGAAAAGACATACAGTGAGTCTCAAACCCCATTGTTTCCTCCTTCTTATATAAATCTCATTTGTTTAAACGACCTCCGAAGAACAGGCGAATCTCAACATAACACCGACTGTTACGTAACAGCCCATGATGTTCCCAACATTATAAAAGGCATTAGACAAGGGCAGCCAGTTAACATCTGGAGCTGCAGACTGCCGAATCATCAGACTAGGTAAGCAAGAACAACAGCGAAAAATGGCAGATGGAGCAATAATAACTGACATAATCCATGATAGCATGATATTTTTACTGATATTTGTAAATTGTCTTTCTAAATGTTTCGTTAGCATGTTGCTAATGTACAGTTAAATGAGGTTAAAGTTACCATCGTTTCTTACTGTATTCACGGAGACAAGAGCCGTCGCTATTTTCATTTTTTAAACACTTGCAGTCTGTATATATAATTTATAAACACAACTTCATTCTTTATAAATCTCTCCAACAGTGTAGCAATAGCCGTTAGCCACGGCCTCAAATTCACTCAGAATAAAACTTTAACATCCAAATAAATACTTTACTCACATAATTCGAAGCATGCATGACGAACATCTTGTAAAGATCCATTTGAGGGTTATATTAGCTGTGTGAACTTTGTAAATGCGCTGTAATATAGTCTACAGCTGGTGTGGCAGGGAGCACGCGATTTAAGGGAGCGGCGCCGAGTGTAAATCAGTGCATTGTTAATGATGCCCCAAAATAGGCAGTTTAAAAAATGAATTTAAAAAAATCTATGGGGTATTTTGAGCTGAAACTTCACAGACACATTCAGGAGACACCTTAGACTTATATTACATCTTGTGAAAGAACGTTCTTGGGCACCTTTAATATATAAATGCCCATAATGGATAGTCAGAATTACCTATTTGAAGTAATGACAAATGGAATTGGCTGGAATCGTGCAAATACACACGTATTTAAAACTGACTCATCAGGTTGAGGATGTCCATATTGTCTATACATGTAAATAGCGAATCCACCATGGCGCAAGCACACCTGGCTTTTAAAGGAAATGGGAGATGACACTCTGATGTATGTTCATGACGCATTAAGAGACTAGGTACAACCTTTTTGGACCATGTGCCTGGCGCGGCAGTTTTTTCCATCATTATACTAGCAAAAGTTGATTCAGTGGACATGCCCTAAGTGCACCTGCGCCATGCGCTTCAGACCAAGGCCTTGTGATTTTAGCAGACTTTAGCATGACTTTAGCACAGAAAAACTTTCTTTTGCATTGGGAACACTGATAAACCCCCTTCTGTGAACGAATGGCAAAAAGTGTTAATGGAACTGATACCACTGGAATATCTTACATGTCTAATACACCCTAAGATGGATCATATTTTTCACAAAATATGGGAGCATTTGTAAATTATTTGGATCCCTGAGTCACAAACTTTGTTGTTTAAATTTCACAGATGAGTATCTATCATGTGAGCTAATATGTTGAAATATTATTTTGTACAATTTGGAAATATGTTTACTTTCATTTAAGTATGTTCAAGTATGCTTAGTAAAATACTTTTCTCGGTTCTTGTCACACTAAGGCTGTTAGGGAATTAAAATGTCAAAGGTTGATTAAGATAAACTAAGTTAAATTCGAAATGCCATACTGAGAGTTTTACAGTTTTACATACAGTAACTGTAATGATTTCACTAGACCAGCAGATGGAGGCAGAGGTGTTATGAAACAATGCCTTTACCATGTTCATCCATCCATCCATCCATCCATCCGTTCGTCCGTACTTCAAGCCGCTTGTCCTATGTTGGGTCGCAGGGATGCTGAAGCCTATTCCCGCATCTTGGGCCAACGGCAGGGTAACGCCCTGGACCTCGTAATCGATGTGACTTTGTCAGCACTAATAATAGATGCTCGTTTCCACCTAGTAAAAATAAACCAGATAATTGTGAGACAAAGAATAAATAAAGTAAAACTGAGAAACAATGTTGCTATTTGAAGTGATAATTATGAGATAAAGCCAAAACTATAGTAACATTTATGAGATAATTCACAAAGTCACAATTGTGAGATATAAAGACACATTGTTAGGTATAAAGTTGCAATTACAAGAAATAGTCACCATTTTTATAAACTATGAGGCATAAGAAACCCATTTATTTTGAATATCAACAGAGATCCACCCACACAATGAACGTGCACTCTGTTTTCACTCACATTTTACACTGCCCTCCGGCATTCCGGAAGATGACAGTTTCCTGCTGCTTTACTGTATGTCAAGAAATAGTGCCAGAACATTCCATAATTTAATATATGCACTCGTGACTGTCCACTTCCCTCTCAACCCACACTTAATCGATGACTAATGAGAAGATGAAAGCATACAAAAATGTTCTTTCCTGGACTTCCTGCCTTCCGTTTTATGAGACTGATATTAATACAGAACACAAATTCCTCTGGTTTGTTTATTGTATTTGTATAATTTACTTTGGTTGGCACTTATTTAAAGACTTCCCCTCACTTCAGTGTGAGGAAAAGGTTAAGAGGTTGCATTAGCAGGAAGTGTGGAGGAGGATCGCACACAGGCCACCCAGCTCAGCCATCCCTTACAGAAAATAAGAATACTTCAGATTCATTTTATTAAGTATATCTCAAGTATATTTTTAGGTATACTTTATGTATTAAGTATACTATCAATGTTAGACAAATATGCTTAGACTTTTCTATCAGTATATAATATCAGTGAAGTATATTAAAGTGTAATTTTATGCATGTTTCTGAGAAGTACATAAAAAGTAGACTGAAAGTTTACTTTCTTATTTTTTAGTTTAAAAGAAGTATACTAATAGCACACTTCAATACAATTTGTTTTTGTAAGGGAAGAATAAAAGTCTCTGCTTCAAAGATCAAGAGTTTATTTGGAAGAGACCATGTGAACTTGAACTTATGATGACCAGGATGGAATTAACAATCATGTCCAAAAATGATACGGATGTAAATTATACACACCCCAAATACTTCACACAAACCGCAGCTGATAAAAAAGGAACGATTAAATGCCATCCAACACAAAAAATGTTGATAATAATTCAATATAATAAAATGTATTATTGTACCAAATATTTGTTCTGTTTAAAACTGAATGTTTTTCAAGGATGCATTTATTTTGATAAAAATATAGTAAGGGGCCGTTCACATATCGCGTCTAAAAACGTGTGGAAAGCGCGGCCACGCTTGCCTGGAAAATCATTTAAGACATCTCCAGTGGCTGCTATACAAGTGAAAATGGGGGAACAACCATTAAGGATAAGAAGAACAAAAATAATGTTAACATACTGGGTTAATCTTCAGGGACACTATTGTTCTCACCCAACTAAAGCTATCTTAGAGGAATGTTGGGAACACAATGAAAGCAACTGTTTAAGTTTTGGATGGGTGGGGAATGCTAAAGCAGAAAGCCTTGGCCTGTGCAACATAAAATATAGTCCTACAGTCCCGTATCCAGATATTCCTCCATGGTTATTTATAGATCCATTAATTGACTGAAATATACAACAACAAATTAAAAGGGAATGCAAACAAACAAACAAACACAGGAAGAATAGCAGAAAGATACATAAAGCCATATTATACAGATAAGCTCATTGTGTTTACTGATGGATCTAAAGACCCAGAGACCGGACGAATTTATCAAAGTGCATTTTTTCCCCATTGAATTGCATTGATTTCATGAAATGCGCCTCCAGAGGAGCGGTTCCGGGGCGCTCCAACATGAGAAATCATTCGCTCATGCATTCACTTTCGGTTTTGTCAGTTCCTCATTTGTACGTGTTTTAAAACTTGCCAATTTGAACCATTCTAGCGAATGTATTAATATACAATCAACTGAAAACATGAGATACTTTTAGAGCTTAAAAGATGTTTGGTGTGATAAATAGAAACAAACTCGCTAGTCTCTTGTAAACTCAGGCAGCGCCCGCGGGGCTGCTGCTCTCAGAGCACATGAGATGCATGGAGCGATGGAAATTAGTGAAAAGTGATTAAATACGACTGAAACATCATATTTCTAAAATGGTTGCGATAATGGGAAAAAGCTTTGCACGTCTTACACCTTGTATGGGTAAGTTTATCCCTGCTCTAGACGAGCCCTTACTTTCGTTTTTGTCCTCCCTATTTTCACCATTTAGCTACATGGGTTTTTAACCTTTTTAAATAAAACATTACAGCAGTTCGACAAGATTATAACACAAGAACGCATTAAAGAGGTGCATTTAGATTTTGGATGTGTTTCTGAGTGACACAGAGAAGGCTCGCGTCTCTAATAAAGCTTGCGTTCCGAAGCTCGTCCATTCTCGCTTCATCATGTCCAAAATACATGGCGAATCTCATTCAAGAGAGCACAAGAACGCATCAAAGAGCTTCTTTGTTTGAATGCTTAAGTGTATAACTGTGTTACTGTGTTCATGATGTGTGGCATCTGAGCAAAGATTTGCGCATTAAGCCTCGTTTACACTGCATGCGTCTGCGGCGCGATACAGCTGCGACGCGGCTACCGGAGCTGATACGAATGGAAGGCCAAAAGGGCCAAAACAAGTGAATTTTAACACGTCAACAACACGTTAAATACGTGTATTTCACGTGCATTTAACGCGTATTTCACACGTTAAATACGCGTGAAAAATCAACACGTTTTTTAATTTATTTTGTCTTTTTTGTATAACCTATAGAATATATATAAATAGCCGTTTTATGAAAAAATTTATTTAATTTTTCCACTTTTAAATTAATATAATTTCTTAAATACTGGAGAGAATAAACAATAATAATGAGCGTTTACATAATATAGACCAGTGTTTCTCAACCAGGGGTCCATGGACCCCTAGTGGTCCTTGACAGAATGCCAGGGGGTCCTTATAAAATATTTGAATAAGAATTTTTGTATATTTTGACATTTGACATGTTCCCATAAAAGAAGATAATATATGTATAACATAACTGACTATATATAGGACAAGCCAACTAACGTAGTAGTAAATTATACTTGATAGCATTCGGTCGTCACAAAGACATTAAAGGGTTAGTTCACCCAAAAATGAAAATTCTGTCATTTATTACTCACCCTCATGCCGTTCCACACCCGTAAGACCTTCGTTCATCTTCGGAACACAAATTAAGATATTTTACTTGAAATCCGATGGCTCCGTGAGGCCTGCATAGGGAGCAATGACATTTCCTCTCTCAAGATCCATAAAGGTACTAAAACATATTTAAATCATTTCTTGTGAGTTCAGTGGTTCAATATTAATATTATAAAGCGACGAGAATATTTTTGGTGTGCCAAAAAAAACAAAATAACGACTTATAAAGTGATGGCCGATTTCAAAACACTGCTTCAGGAAGCTTCAGAGCATTATGAATCAGTATGTCGAATCAGCTGTTCGGAGCGCCAAAGTCATGTGATTTCAGAAGTTTGGCAGTTTGACACGCGATCCGAATCATGATTCGATACACTGATTCATAATGCTCTGAAGCTTCCTGAAGCAGTGTTTTGAAATCGGCCATCACTAAATAAGTCGTTATTTTGTTTTTTTCGGCGCACCAAAAATATTCTCGTCGCTTTATAATATTAATATTGAACCACTGTACTCACATGAACTGATTTAAATATGTTTTTAGTACCTTTATGGATCTTGAGAGAGGAAATGTCATTGCTCCCTATGGAGGCCTCACGGAGCCATTGGATTTCAACTAAAATATCTTAATTTGTGTTCCGAGGATGAACGAAGGTCTTACGGGTGTGGAACGGCATGAGGCTGAGTAATAAATTACAGAATTTTCATTTTTGGGTGAAATAACCCATTAATGATACCAATGAGCCAATTTTATTCTGGGGTACTTGAGGATGGTTCCAAATATGACGGGGGTCCATTACTCAAAAAAGGTTGAGATTCACTGATATAGACTATATAGCACTTAAGCGCATGCATAAAGCATCCCATAAAGAACCGGATAAAGTAATGATTATGAATGTGACAAAAAACAGCAAGGAGACATTTTAACTGTTTATTAGTAAATTAATGTTTTCTGAATCAGCGTCGGCTGCAAATGCTTCTGGTGTGAGTTGACACCGCGCAGAGGACGGAATAAAACCTTGCTGGAGCCGTAACGCGCCGCAGACACGTGCAGTGTAAACGAGGCTTTAAACCGCTAAAGTCCTTTCTTTCTTTAAATATTTATTTGTGGCGGAGCCACTTCCAGAACACAGAACAGACATGTGCGTCGCCTCTTTTGACTCATGCTGCCCATCGAGGCTTTCCCAAGCCAACATCAAAGTTCTTCTTAGAACTTTGTTTTCTAGATTTAAAATGTAATTTATATCCAGTGATCAAAGCTGAATTTTCAGCATCATTACTCCAGTCTTCAGTGTCACATGATCCATCAGAAATCATTCTAACAAGGTGACATTTCTCATAATCAAACAATTGTGCTGTTTTGATGAATGAAAAAGTTAAAGTTAAAGTAAAGGGCAGTACAAGTCTTTCAAGTTGGGCCACTTTTCAGTTTGTTTGATACACATACTTTCACTAAGTAATTTTTCAGATGTGAAATGGAAAGAGGCATAGAACAAAGGGAAAGGCATTGGAAGAAACAAATCAAAGCCATTGACATGAGATAAAAGCCACAATAATTACTCCAGGGAGAGGAATAGGAGTGTGTGTGTGTGTGTGTGTGTGTGTGTGTGTGTGTGTGTGTGTGTGTGTATCCGTGTGGGAGGATGTGGGCAAGTGTTCCATTTCAGGGGAATATTTGAGTGTGGAAAAGAGCGTTCAAAGGGTGGTGCAGCACATTACTTGTGTTTGGGTGGTTCAAATATGTTTGAGAATCCGCGTGTACGTGCTTTGAACCGGTCCAAGCTGACTGAGGGCTTCGGTGTTTGCCCTTGTTACGACTGCAGCAATCTATAACATACAAATTCAGTGAATGTGCCAAGAGGTGCACTTCATACATTTCCTTAAAGGGGTAGTATGCTTTTTAATGTTTTCTTTTTCCTTCAATGTGTAATGTATCTGTATCCATGCATGTATATGATCTGCAAAGTTACGAAGCAAACGTCCATATCATTATGTGAAATATTAGCATAATTCCTGCCCAAAGGCCTACGCAAAGAAAGAAGGCGAGGTTTCAGGTTGAACTGTAGTGTTATCGTCATGTTGTGGAGAGAAGGCGTGTGTTAGGAATACGAAAGCAAATCCGCTTTTGCTTTCAGATGTTGATTTTTTTTTTATAAAGTGGTACAATCCAAACGTTTGACGTTTGCACAGCACATTTTACAGAGGACAGAACAGCTTTCACACACGACTTTCAAAATAAAAGTCTTGCATCAGTAAAACATTTACAATTATGGGGGGGTTATTGTTTTTTATAAGGAATTAAATAATTAAAGGAATAAAAGGGATTTAAGGGGAAAAATAGACACAAGAATGATAAAAGTTCCAGGTCTATTGTAGTTATGAAGTAATCAATTTAATATTTTATTTTGAAATACACACAAATTCACTCTTACTCGTATGTCCAATATGTAAAACACGCAAAACGTTTCTTGTCTTGCCACATTCAGTTCTGAACTACATGAATCATGTAAATAATAGCATATTTTCAATTCAATACTGAACTTTCATAAAAAAGTTGAGTATTTTGTGTCACCAGGTATTATTAGCGGTAATTACATGAACATTACTATTGTAAAACAGTCGTCAAATATTAAACGTTTAGCTACTTACATTTTACCATGCACTCTTTCACTGCTAAAACTAAGCGTAGCATTGGAATTTGCACTTGTCTTCTGTGAACGGTAAGCCCCGCCTTCTTTAATTTGATTGGCCTCTCAATCCTGGGGGTGGGGGAGTGGGCGATTATGGGGGATTTACCCACCGGTTGAGAAACACTGTTCTAAGAGACTGCCAATCAAAATCTGGACCATGCTAATCTGTGACATTGAGTTGAGTTGAGATGATAACCAAAATGCAGTTTATTGAAATATTAAACAAATACAAGTAAACAGAACTTTACCTGAACAGAATTCACCAACAGCAGCTAGACCAGGCACAATGCAAACATGACAGCTAAACGGCGAGTTCGTAATTACCTTAGTCTCGAGATGACCACACGAGTCACATGACACTAGACAGGAACCATAATTATGACAATATACAAAAAAAAGAAAAATATCAAAACATGAACAGATGTGACACTTACTGAGCACACAATCTAGAGGTCTTTTTTTAGGGAGAATCAGAGTTTGTCCTGTCTGCTTCTCACCGTGACAATGCTTTTGCTCAAGTTGTTCACTGATGCAACTCGACCTTTGCTGATTTTGGGTAGGGTGGGGGCGGGCATTGATGATCCATGCCAAGAAGCCGTACTTCTTCCCACACTAGCAGGACGCCACTCAGACAAACGCTGTCTGCTGCTCTGACTGGATGAGGTCCCGTGGTTACGTGTCTGAGGAAGGGAAAGGCTGGGATTGAGTCTGGGGACGGGGAGGTCTGAGTTCATAAGTGTCGATCTGGAGAGCCGGGTGTGTGTGTGGGTGTCCTGTGGATTTTGGGTGGTGTGTTTGAGTTGTTCTTTGGCTAGTGTCAGCGCTGCTGTCAGCTCTTCCCTCTCTTCACACTCACGCCTTACCGTCTCCTCAAGAAAGCACTTCTAAAAATCACAGAGAGAAAAAAGGGTGGAGGGGTGGGAAACAGAAACAGGCATCAGGCCAATACAACCCTTACGTAACTACGCTAAATGTAAAGTAGCTACAGTACCTTAGAAAATACAGTAAATCTGTAACCCACTTAATTTTTGGACACTTTTAGCAAGCATTTCATTCATATGTTTATAAAGAATATATCTATTAATTACACTTCTGCTGCGGTCTAAAGTTTTCATGCCTTTGAACTATGTTTTTTCTCAACTGTATGTTGTTGGATATGCTTGAGAGAAAGAAGTACACTTAAGCATTCTTTTTAAAAAAAAAAAAAAAGTATTTATTGGCTCTTCCGGTTTGGCAATGTAAAGTTAAGAGGAGTGTCAGCAGAGCTGCATAAATCTAAATCATTTTCATAAGCGTTAAAGTGGTGCTTATTTACAGTCTCACTGATATAGCAAGATGAGTAACAAAACAGTACATGCCCTGCCAGCAACGAGCATCAGTATAGCTAGCTAGTTAGTCACGATGGTGTAGGGAAAGATTTGATGTCTCCATGATCCAGATAGAAAGAGACACTCACGGACGATAACATTGCTGTGATGGCTGTGGCCGAAATAACTATCAAAACTATGAAAGAGCAAAACGCAACACTTCTGGATCGACTTGATGAGAAAACGAAGAGCAAATCTAGGGATTTAAGGTTTGTGTCATCACGGTTCAGGAAGTTTTGAAAAACCTCCCAAATTGGAAAGAACACATCAATATTTGAGCTAAAAATACAGGAAGTTGGACCTCCTCACCCACTGGTTGTGCTTTTTCATTAATTCCAGGAGAAGGAAAAGCGCTAAACTCGGCCAGACAACATGAGACAAAATACGAAAGCTCTACTTTGAGGATTTATGCAGACATCCCCACCGATCTCACCTGAAAGCATGCCTCTTTTAAAAACGGGAAATAGTTGCAGTCCCAGAAGGACATACGATTCCAGTTGCTTCATAGCGCGACTACTGTTGGAGTTCGTTGAGGATAAAACATTGCTCTTCAAAATGCTTAATGAAGATCAGCAGTTTTACGATCAGCGGATTGCTACATGTGAATAACTCTTGATATTATGGCAGCAATGTTGTGAATTACAGAAGAGAGATGTTGACTACTAGGTAGGCCTAAGACATTTTCACAGTTTCAGTATAGTGCACTTTTTTTAGGGTGGTTTATATACTTTTCTCTGCTTTGACAATTGACATGCCCTATTTTCATGATTCATTAAGTATATAATTGATCCTGCATTTGATATCAGGCTTAAAACACTTTGACCCGGTTTCACACACAGGGCTTAGATTAAGCCAGGATTAGGCCTTATTAGGGCATTTAAGTGTTTTTTATGAAAAAAAAAAAAAACATTGCTGGTGTGCATCTTGAGACAAAACAATGGCATTGACGTATTTTAAGATATGCCAATGCAAGTTGCTTTCAGCTCAAAGATGCATTTTAGTCTGGGACTAGGCTTAAACCTTGGCTGTGAAACCAGGGGTTTAAAGGGTTAGTTCACCCAAAAATGAAAATTATGATTTACTCACCATCAAGCCATCCTAGGTGTATATGACTATCTTCTTTCACATGAACACAATCAGAGATATATTTAAAAATATACTGGCTGAAATATATCTCCAATTGTGTTAGTCCGAAAGAAGATAGTCATATACACCGATGGTTTGAGAGTGAGTAAATCATGTGATAATTTCCATTTTTGTGTGAACTTTAAGGTGATAGGTCTGCTACATTATATAACACACTTTACTCATCTATGCTAATTAAAAGTGCAGTAAGTGATTTCTGAGAAAAGCTGTTGAAAGTGGATCAACCCGAGCACCAAAACACACTTGTAGCCAATCAGCAGTGAGGGGCGTGTCCACTCATTAGGGGGGAGGTGCCTGTGTTGCATAGCATGTTTGTGCATTTTTTAGGGCGGAGCTATCAAGGTATCCTTTTATGCAGGGGTGTGTTTGTTTTAGTGATTTTTAGTGGTTTCTCAAAAATCGCTTTTACAGGCTATTCGGTAGTAGGGTTGCACGGTGTACCGGTACTACGGTAGTATCGCGATACTAAAGCTTCAAAATACTGGCGATGCCATTGTATTTTTTAAACGGTAGTATCGTCAGTACCGTAAGGAATGTTGTATGTGCGGCAGGTACACTTCAATTGAACATGTGTGCCTGCAAAAACATTACCAGGGCTCTCAAGTGTCACGCATTGAGCGTGACAGTCACTCATTTCGGTCTTTTGTCACGCACTCCCGCCACACATTGTATTTCTCACGCAGAAAAACTATTTATCATATATTTAATATGCCGCAGCGCCCAAAATGTATCTGGCCGCGCCGCTCTCTCTGGAACCGGGAAGGAATAAAGCGCGTCTCGAACCTGCCACTTATCAGCCAATCAAAAAAAAGAAAGAGGCTACACTATAGCCAATCAGAAAATAGCACTATTGTATCTGGGTAAGATTTAACGCAACAACCAATGAAAAAAAAAGCATATCTTGGAATTGTTCACCATCATCCTCGTTCACCCACAGAGGAAAACACTGGAGCTCTGAGCATCACTTTGAGCACAGAGTAAGTCATGATCTCCTGTTTTAATGTTACAACAAATTCACAACTTGTTTGACAGAAATAATGACAACTTGACTACTGTTAGATAATCAGATAATCAGCATCAGTTTTTCATGTGTCTGAACTTAGCCAACAGTTTTACAGCCTGTTCATTGACACCTGCTCAGAACAAGTAGTCTAGGCCTAGTTATATTTTGCTATCACACGATGACTGACATTTTGTTACATTAAACATCTCTCTCTCCAAATAGTTTTAATAATTTTATTTTGAATTACCATTGTGTATGAAATGTGCTATACAAATAAATTGCCTTGCCTTGCCTATATTCAAAGTCATCTGAAGCCATTCCATAGCTTTTTTTTTTTCTTCCAAGAATTATTGGTCAGCTTATGATTATATATTTTTATTCATTTGTTATTTTTATCTATAATGAAGTGGTGTGTTTAGTGCATTCTGGATTGGTTAACAAATCAAAGAGTGACCATTAGTTCCACAAATACAGACACAGGCTCCCACTAATAAATTAATTCAACAAAGGTAACCTCTTTTGCTACATATTTTTAATGGTTTAAATGTGTACTCTACATGTTTGACCACTTACGAACTCTCATTTAGCCTACTATATGTTGTGTACATGACTAATGTGCCCAACCATCAGCAATAAATAAATTACTTTTAGAGCACAAAATTGTTTACAAGAGAACAAATTTCTTCATTGATCTAGTCACTTAATTTTGCTCTTAGAATGCACTAGATTCATGCATTTAAATTTAAAATGTACGAAATTTTCCTCCGGGGGTGCATGCCCCCAGGCCCCCCTAGAGGAACCGATGTCCACCCACTACAGTCTCACAAAATCCTGTGGGAAACACTGTGGATGCATTAATCATTGCATCTGTCTTTCAAAGGTGTCAGGTAAAAGACAACTAATAAACATCATCTCATTCACCCTGAGGGCAGGTTACAGGATGCTGGCCCAGAGAAGGTGGCGAAAGTTTTTTTTTTTTTTTTTTTTTTATGGGGGGGGGGGGGGGGGATGTCACTCTTGCCTGTCTCCAAAACTTGAGAGCCCTGCATTACAAGAGACTGCCGTTAACTGTCTGCTGTGCCCTGTGTAGTAAATGCTCTGTAGAATTAGCGCCTTATTGTTTCCTGATGCTTCAGTTAATTTTGCAATGAGATAAAGTTGCACTTGCACGTTGTTATTCGCAGTGCATTTTATCTGGAGAAAGGGTCTGAAATTCACTTAATTAACATCATAAAATCTTTATATAAGAATGAATTCTCACAGTTTTTCCGTTGCTCATTTGGCCACTTCTGGAAAAGATTAAATAGTTTGTTTCTAGAAACATCTTTGCGAACACGATTCAGACAAATGCAATTCCATTCATCAGTAAGTTATAGCGGGTTTGCACTCGGTTCTTATCAATCATATCAATCGTGATTTTATAATTATAAATGTATTATATGTTTTAATATACATACTGCTCTCCAGTCAGGGTTAGATATTTCAAGATAGGCTGGCAAAAATGCTCCTGATAGTTCGTGACACGAGCAAGAGCGCTGTTTTTGTTTCGTTTCTAAATGAATCTGTTTATGAACAAATTGTGTGAGTCACTGACTCACTAATCCATTCATTAAGACAGTCATTTGCTTCGTTCCTGAATGAATCAGCCGTTTTGAACGAATCGGTTGAATGATTCATTGACTTAATCATTAACACTTGCTGCCACCTACTGGCGACTTTAGTCTCCCATCTAAACGTAGGTCTATTCTATCATTTTTTACCATCTAAAAGTAGGTCTATTCTATCATTTTTTTCCACCAACATTTTTATTTCTATATTCAAATTTTTATATTTGAAACATTAATATCATAACATTATTTATGCAATTGTAATTGAAGTGTAAATGCATAAATGCTACATCGTAGTGTCAGTTCATACAGCTTCTGTGCAGTGCTAAGATGAATTTTGTTTACATTGATTCATTTGAATGGTAATAAAAGCCTGTTATTCATTCTCATTAATGAAGTATTCAGATAAAAATCTGGTCTGTTTTCATGTTTTTATGAAAGTTTGGTTCATTTTGTATACTGCATGGTATCGCGATACTACTTGGTATCGTGATACTTCAGCTGGTATAGTATCGTAAGACATTTTTATGGTATCGTGACAACCCTATTCGGTAGTATTGATGAAGAACAACTTTACTGTTGATTGGCCCAGAATTGATGTTTTGCATTTATAGTTTTTTTAATGCGATGTCTGCTTGTGGTCCACTATATTTATATTGCTTTGCTTTTTTGGTTACATTACATTGGGGACTCTGGGGGAAAATAAACAACTCAAAAGGATAAGGACTTGGATCACTGGGAGCCGAGAGATGGTGGTTAGCTGCGGTTATCTTTGTACAAAGGACAAATCTAGAATGTATTATATGACAAGACTAAACACAGAGATTAAGAGATTGAGGAGATTACATACAGAAATAGTCTTTCTACAGGAAACATACTGAAAATCATAAGAGACTTAGGAAAACTTGAGTTGGCCAGGTCTACCACTTCAGTTTTAACCATAGGGGTAGAGATGCAGAGATAACAAATCACAAAAGAACACTTCACTGCATCTGGAATGATTTCAGATCAACAAGGACAGTACATTATTGGATCAGGTCATATTTAATCTTGGTCGGTGTTAACACACCCAGTTGGTATGATATTTTCCTTGTTACCGGATTTATTCATATCTAGCATCTAGCGACATCAAGTGAGAAGTGTTTCAATTCGACACACACCTCTCGGTTACAAACTACAAATCACCCGATGATTACACTAGTTTTAAATCGGATGAAACAGCCTCAATATTCCCAACGAGACTGATGAAGAACACAGGAGAAACATGCCATGAATGAAGACAAGACTTTTAAATCCCAAAATCACCACACTAACACACATGGTTTGTGGGAATGTGGAATATTTATATTGAAAACTATGTTATAGCCATTTATATTGCAACATATATATTAGGTTGGTAGGGGAATATATAATTCATTTCTTTGTGAAGGTGTGTAGAGAGTATTCATGTATGGTTTTACCTTACCAAGTCTCACTGTGATATTTTCATTTAAGCCTAATAATTAATAAAAATAATTATTGAAGAGCCCTGGTTTACACATTGGGATGCAGGGAGTGTTCCTATCCATCATAAATATGTGACATTAGTAATATTCAATACTATTTAGGGTGGATAGTTTACACATTGGGATGCAGGGAGGTTTTTTTTTTCGTGACGTGCAGGGGAATTGATCGGCTGGCTGCTCCCTTTTTACGCAGACCCGATCCTCTGATTCATAATGAGAAGCAGGAATGCTCACACGCTGGTTATTTCTGGATATATAAAAACACTTCTGTCACCTCTCAATAACGTTTCATCTCATTCACTCATATTTTCCAGTCGTCATCATACGCACATCATACACACAGTATTACAAACACATAGTACAGCACTTCTCAAAGTCCGGACTCCGGTCCGGATCCGGACCCGGAGGGAATTCAATCCGGACCCGCCTCCATTTCGTATTTCAACAGCAGTAATTGTGTGTAAGGGATTAAAAATCTGGATTTGCTACTTTGATAAACGCATGTCAAAATCATTTGTTTAGTGTTTTATGTCTTTTTGGAGATGGTCCGAAATTAAAGCGAAGGCGAGATATTTAAAGTTTTCCTCCGTGATTCAGTTGCCATGACAACGAGTCATGCGCGACAGTGCGCGACGCGACACTTCACGCGCAGTAAGCGTTTGGATGGGTGTGGAGCAGTGGTTCTCAACCTGCGGCCCGGCACAAATGTAAATGCGGCCCGCGATATGCCGACCACAATAATAATAATAATAATAATAATAAAAATTAGCATACAATTTATCTTTGTTTTAAAATTTAAATTAAAGTGAATTATTAAAAAAATATAAATGAGCTATAATGCTTTATTTGTCATATAAAATAATTTTGGTGAGCATTTATTATTTTCAGACATCAGGCAATGTAGGCTAATGACGCAATCACTCAGTTAACGAAACAAACACAAGTGCGCGCTTAGGAAGAATTCAAACAGTAGCCATTAATTTTGTAAATTCAAGCCTCAAAATTATCAAATTTGTTATTAAAGGAGAAAAACTAAATGTGGAAGATAAAATGAAGGAACACATGCAAACAAGAAGAGTCGCAGCATCAGCAGCAAAGGTAAGAAGAATGGAAGAATCAGTTTGCTGTTAATGAGCGAGATGGGCAGCCTTCCTGTTTGCTCTGTAGTAAAGTACTTGACAAGCAAAACCTACAATTTCAAAAGACCGATGTGTTTGTTTGATGTATTTTAAATCAGTAAAATAACCGCATCAGCGCACCCGCGGCTGGATGAGCCCAACTCTGCGCGCGCTCGCGGATCCGATGCTGCGCGAGGGATTGCGACATGACAGAATGGTTGATATCGTCAGAGATTGTAATTACAATGCGCGCAGTGTTGTTTGTAAAAAGAGCTGAGTAACATTTGCTTATTAAGGCATTTATGTGATTGTTTGGTGACTATTGCGATGATGTTGAAGAGAGTCATAAAGTCATACAGAATTAAATAGCAACTTAAAGTGATTGTATATACAGTTTGTGTGTTCATTGAGCATTACTGATTATTATTGTAAAGCTAATGTCAGTAAGTTAGTTTTTATTTGTTATTTATTGTGTGCAACATCTTGGTATAATAATAGTATTATCTGCTAATAACATTAAATCTGATTAGTTTGCATTGGTGACGTCATATGTAAATTATATGCGGACCGTGAGACTTGCACTTGGACCATTGTGCGGCCCACTGGGAAAAAAGTTTGAGAACCACTGACATAGTAGTTGCTTTTGCAACGTTAACACAAAGACTGATAGTCGTACAGTGTGTGCGAAATTGTTGGAATTTTTAAGTCTGGAAACTTTCCATGGGAATTAACGGGAATATATGGGAATTAATAGGAATAACCAGGGAATTTGGACAATTGCATGTTAGCCTTTAACAGGGAACTTAAATGCAGTTGGGGAAAAAAAAAAAAAAAAACATCTTGCAGCATAATCTTGGTTAAAAATTATTTTCTAAAATCAAAATAAAACTGAACACCTCAGTACTGAAATAAATCAAGGTCAACAACATCCTCTTAAACATCTACAAAGTCTCAGTTAAAGGGTTAGTTCACCCAAAAATTAAGTTTCTGTCATTACTTACTCGCCCTCATGTCGTTCCACACCCACAAGACCTTAGTTCATCCTCGGAACACAAATTAAGATGTTTTTGATGAAATCTGAGAGGTTTTTATACTCAGTAGAGAGCAACAAAATTAATGTTATGAAGTGACGAGAATACTTTCTGTGTGCAAAAAAAACAAAAAACAAAATAATGACTTTATTTAACAATTTCTTCTCTTCCATGTCAGTGTCCTACAATGACGTTGTAAACAAAGTGCAGCACTTCCGTGTTTACGTCTGAACACCAGCTCAGTATAAGCCGGCTCCTGTGTCAGCATCACACGCATGCGTCTACTCGCACTTGATATTTTGTAGTAGTCAGTAGTAGCCTTACTGACAAGTTTGGGTGAGTAAAGGCAAAAAACAAGATATAGTAGCTTCAATGCCCTTAGATGGCGATATTGCTGCTTTACAGCAGAAACAAATTGCTGCAGAAAAAGTTAGGTGCAAAATGTAAGGTGAAATTGCATTACTCATCACAAATGTATTGGAGTAAAAAGTGCATTTACTTGTTCAAAAATGTAGTCAAGTAGTGAGTAAAACTTACTAATATCTTTGATACTCAGTACAACTATAAAGTAGCCAAAAATATACTTAAGTAGAGTAACTAATTACATTTACTCAAATACTTTACACCACTGGCAATGGTGTTGACTTATGAATTTGCACATGGTTTGTCTTAAAAACACCACATAGACATATAAACAGCATTTATTTTTTAACCACGGGGAACTTTAACATTCCTGGCTAATGAAAACTTTCCCAAAGTTTAAAAGAGAAATCTGGATGAACCTTTACGACTACAAGAGATTAAAGGATTTACTCGAGTTCATGCAGGGTGGTAAAGCCCCAGGACCAGACTGATTTCCTGTCAAGTTCTATAAAAAAAATATTCCAAAAATTGTCTAATTATTTATTTGCTATATTAGGCAATTTTAGATTTTGCTCATTCATTTCCAGAGCTTGCCTGATTTATCAACCAAAGGCGGTCGTAGTCACCAATAAGCTGCCCACAATATTTGTCTCTGTCTCGAGGCACACAGCAAGCCTGAACCCATGCTGTTTATTTTGGCTATAGAGCTACTATCATCATTCAGTGGTATTAAAAGAATGGGTATCAAGTACAAAGTTTCTTTATACAGTATGCCAAAGACGCATGACTGATCTCCAATCATGCGTTCCTGAAGTTGTGAAACATTCGCACTTCTCAGGTTATAAACTAAACTTTCTTAAAGTATGTGTTTCCCTATAAACCAGGGGTGTCAATCTCATTTTAGGTTGAGGGCCGGATGGGAAAAAAATGTAATTGAATTAGCTTTTTTAAATCTAAGTGAGCTGACATTTAGCCTACATTAAGACTTTATTACGTTTTATATAATATTTTTTACTAGGAATTCCCCCTTATTGTTTTTCAAGCAAGCAATTTGACCGATTCTAATGCTGGAATTTTTTTTTCTTTAAGCAAATTTTTTTGTTGTTTATTTGCTTTATAACAAGCTAAACTGGCCTTAAACAAAAAATATCTGCAATCATTTGAAATTAGAGGCACCACTACATTTTAATCATGATGCAAACAAAGATCCTACACACATGTAGCATGAGCACAAACCAAAAACTGAATGAAAATGTCTGTCAGCAGGTGGCGCTTATGGAAGAGCAGCAATATATATCGTTTCCTTGTTTACCGCTGGCTGTACACAAAGCAGCGCTGCACTTCTAAACACTACTTTATAGGAGGACATAAGAGGAAAAGAAAATGCCATCAAAGACAGTTCCCTTTCATAGATACATTCATATAAACCCCTACCCCCAATATTCAATATTTATATTTTTCTCCCTATATTTCGTGAACAGTGAGCTTTCTGTGCCTGATACAGTTTTTGCTCTGCTGCCACATCTCTGTTCTCCTCTTTGCGTCTGCCCCGTCCGCGTGTGGCCTGTGTTAATGTCCTTTTTACAGACTTTGTAATATTCCTGCACAAATTACTTTTTGGGAAATGATTGCAAAGCAGTTTGTGTGCAAGTCCGCAGGGGTGCCAAGTCGGGTGGACCAAACTGTAAACTTAAACAAGATTTCCAGATATCGGATCGCCGCTTCAGGCTCACCATCATATATTAAATTTTCCTGATCATTAACCTCCTAAGCATTGGGACCATTTTGGGGATTTCCACCTAGATTTGGCCTACCCAAATTGAAGTTACATAAAACACTGCTGAAAGGGATACAAATTATAGTTCTGTAATCAGCAGGTTTTGGTCGTTTCCTCTAGATTTCAGCAAACACTGGAAATAAAGGGGAATTTTGTCTCTATCATGTTGTATGCAAGAAATTATTCAAATGCACCTTAAGGATCTCCCAATACTCATATACAGTGGTATAAATGCAATATCCCAGTGTCATTTTTACATAAAACGCTTTGAAATGACATAAAACACTGCTGAAAGTGATTAATATTATAGTATATTTTGTCTGTGCTATAATAAACAAAACAAAAAAGAGGCGCTTTTTGATTTTGATCAGTTTTATTCTTTCAGGAGACACAAGACTCTTTAAATTATAAGGCATATGTGGTCTATTACAATCTAGAACAGGATCTTCATCCTCCAGATTTATGTAATTCCTTATATGTGCATCATTTTCGTCACCTGTGTTGAGCATCACCTCAGCATTACTGGAGATGTGATGCCAGCTGCTGCTGCTCACTTATCTTCAACAGAAACTGAAACAAATAGATTGCACATAGATTTTGCACTGTAATAATATCCATTTCACGATATCAAAATGTAGATTTATTGAAATGACAGTTTTATTCAAGTCTGCATACTTGCGGACTGCTCTGCAAGCAGCCTTGCCATATCGTAGTTTTGACATTTTTTGTCAAATAATAGTTTATCAGATTGGTTGCTGTGCTTTCAAATTTCAAAATGATAATAATTCTATGAAAAATGAGTATAAACATTGTAAATGCAGTAATACAGTATATATACATACATACCAAACGCAGAGTCCTCTCCTCTCCACTGCGTCTCTGGCCGAGGCAATCATCACTTTAGCTTTCAGTTTCACTTTCAAAGATATCTTTTTTTTTTTTATGCCATCCATTAGGGGTGTGACGAGATCTCGTAGAGGCGAAAAGTAGTCTCGTGGTGTTGTCATGACAGAATGTTAGGACGATTAAGAAAGAATATGCCACCGCTACGTTTACATTACGCCTCCACTGTCGTTTTTTTTTTGCATTTAAATAAAAAACATTTAATTCAGTTGGATGACGGTCGCCGCCGCTTCATATTTACAGAGTTACGCGCGATCGCTGAAAGTGAAAGTAAACAAGCGCGCGTTCAAACGTGATTTCAATACCCCGCATTTTGAAAGCGGCTCCCTGATGAATACAAATATCTCTCAATATGAAAGCTATGTTAGGCTGGGCAGTGTAGTTGTAACCAGCTCTTAGCTCTGTATCAAATAAAAAATTGGTCTTATTTGCACTTTGAATATTGAGAGAGTGCGATTATGGTTGCACTTATTGTAAAGTGTTACCATAAAAATGAATAACAGTTTTCTCTTAATCTTATTAAGCACAAACAATAAGGTTTCATTTGTTAACATTAGTTAATGCACTGTGAACTATCATGAACTAACAATGAATGACTATTTTTATTAACTAACATTAACATGTTAGATTAATAAATACTGTAGCAAAGATATTGCTCATTGTTAGTTGATGTTGGTTAATACATTAATGTTGATAAATGAGACCTTATTGTAAAGTGTTACCATTTTACCATTTTTTTATACTGTTTTTATTTCTATGATCGGTTTGTGGAAAGGAGTTCAGTTAGGAGGTCAAAGGTTGTAGAAGCTCATAAATCATGTACAGTAAGATCTGAAGAGACTGAAATCATACAGAAGAGAAGTCAATTGAGTTAGTGGCAAAACCTTTTACATTACTTGAGGATTGTTGTCTTTTACTGCATATGATAATTCAGTCTCAGAAAGTAGAACTGAAATGACATTGATTACAAGATGATTAGTTAAAACATTTCAAATACACCTGCAGACTATTTTTTCTAGTCACGCATTTCGCCATCTTGTCTCGTCTCGTGAGATACCCGTCTCATTGTTACGGTACACAGGAGGCAGACACAGATGTAAACAGGTAACTTGTCTTTATTGACACCAGTAGAGCATGGAGCATGAAACAGGTTAAGCAGAGTAGAGTCAATGGATGAATAGATGATAATAATGGAGATAGTAACTGTCCTTTTCCTTTCAGATATGGAGATGTATGAACACGCTGGAGCTTGGAGATCGCTGGAGGAGACTGGAGCACACCCACACAGAAGACGAGGCACACAGAGGGAAGGAGACACGCTGGAGACAGGTAAGTATGGAGCGAGGAGTCCTTGAGGTAAGCATTAACAGAAGTATATGCAAACGAGACCGGACATGTGTGTGTGCTCTTTATGGTGCTGCTGATGAGTGTGGTGATGAGGTGCAGGTGGCGGTGATCAGTACTCTGGGGATGGTGTGCGCTGGGATTGGTTGAGGTTGGAACCTGACGTGTCTGTGACACTCGTCACACCCCTACCATCCATGCTTTTTCCTTTCAAGACGTAATTATCAAAATTAAAAGTCCACAAACTATAAATCCACACAAAAACTTCAGCCAAAGCAGCTTGTACGCATCAACCAGAACTAATCTGATATATCAGCCTCTTGACCTAGAAATGTGTCACATTTCTTGGTTTCTGGATTGATGGTTTATCTTTGTTTGTTTTTGTGCACAAAAAGTATTCTCGTAGCTTCATAACATTAAGGTTGAACCACTGCAGTCACGTGGACTATTTTAACAATGTCTTTACTGCCTTTCAGGGTAGGTGATGTTGCTGCCTATTTGTGGTTCAGAAACCCTCAGATTTCATCAAAAATGTCTTAATTTGTGTTCAGAAGATGAACGAAGGTCTTATAGGTGTGGAACGACATGAGGGCAAGTAATAAATGACACAATTTTCATTTTTGGAACTAACCCTTAAAATGAAAATAATGTCATTTATTACTCACCCTCATGTCTTTCCACACCGGTAAGACATTCGTTCTTCTTCAGAACACAAATTAAGATATTGTTGATGAAATCTGATGGCTCAGTGAGGCCTCCATTGCCAGCAATGTTACTGCACCTCTCAAGATCCATAAAGGTACTAAAAACATATCTGAAACAGTTCATGTGAATTCAGTGGTTCTATCTTAATGTTATAAAGCTATAAGTGCACCAAAAAAACTGAACTTTTCAACAATATCTAGTATAAGGGCCTATTTTAAAACACTGCTTCAGAGCGTTACGAATCGAATCAGTGAATCGGAGCACCAAAGTCACGTGATTTCAGAAGTTTAGCCTTTTGATAGGAGATCCGAAGCACTAATTCGAAACAAAAGATTCATAAAACTTCATGAAGCAGTGTTTTGAAATCAGCCCATATAGATATTGTTGAAAAGTAATTATTTAGTTTTTTTGGTGCTCAGAATTATAGCTTTATAATATTAATATTAAACCACTGAACTCACATTAACTGATTTAAATAAGTTTTTAGTACCTTTATGGATTTTGAGAGGTGCAGTAACATTGCTGGCAATGGAGGCCTCACTGAGCCATCAGATTTCATCAAAAATATCTTAATTTGTGTTCCGAAGAAGAACGAAGGTCTTATGGAAGTGGAAAGACATAAGGGTTAGTAAGTAATGGCATAATTTTCATTTTTGGGTGAACTAACCCTTTGAGAATAATATTATTTCCGATAATTATAATGAACATCCCACTCAAATCTTTTGATTTAAACACACATTATTCCTGGCATCAAAGACAACATAAAAGAATAAAATATTGGAAAACTCCTTTTGGAAAGACTCTTGTGCAGCTGGATGCTGACATGAGCACAAGAGAGGTCACACGTGCTTTTGGGAACACACGTTTGTGGGAAACTCCAGCATCTTCACACTCAAGCTCTGGGACTTAGGAAAATTGTTAACACAGAGGCAATGAGGAGCATCTGTCTGCATGATCTCACCAGCTACAATCTTCAGGTGAAACAGTGTCATCTAGTGGTCACAATGAGATACTGCAGTACACGAATGAAATCACAGTCTCACACTGTTTAGAATTATGGAACTGTAAGAATTTATAAAGGCACTCATGAACGCTTGATTCTGATTGGCTGACAGAGGTTCTAACTAGGGGTCTATAACTACAAGGCTATGAAGCAGTTACAGGTACTTATCGCACATTTAACAATAATAACTCCTGTAGCAGAGTTAACTAAATCTAAAACTATTTTTGTTATGTGAAATAAAGCTGAAATAAAATATAAATATTACACGAAAAACTTAAAGTGACAATTAGAAATGTTGCCTTGGCAAATTGCCGAAATAAGTTTCAGAACTAAAATTACTAATTGGAAATAAATATAAACCAAATAGTTTTAATAATACAGAACACATAAAATTACTTAAAAATTAAACTAAAACTGAAAATCTAAAAATAAAACAAATATAAATTTAAAATAACAACAACAACAAAAAACAACAACAGAGTATTTAAATTTTTCTATAATAATAATATTTTTAGGCCACTTGTCCAAATTATAAAATTATCTAAAATCCATGCAAATATATTTGTTTTTTTCCCTTATTTTAATTTTAACATCTATGAAAAGCAGGGTAATTTCAGCAGCTGTTTTGATTAGAACTTAAATAAAAAAATAAATTAAAAAAAACATAATGCACACCTGATGAACAAATATGCTTCCTGTCATGGCAGCAGTATTTTCAGCAATTAATTGGTCTGGTGCCAATTATTTCATACATAAAAAATAAAGTTAACCAGCAAAAATATTATAGTTTATTATAATGCTAGACTGCAATAAATGTGGGTGGTAATCCTGATTTGGAGTGTAGCTCATGTAACCAGAGCTAAGCTAAAACACTCACCCATTTTCTTCCCTGCAGCTACAGAACATACCCACACACCAGCCATGAATGCAGCTCATCTACTCCCACACACACACACACACACACACACACACACACACACTCGCCTGCTTAACAAGCCATACACTCTCTAACCGTACCGGAGAGACTAGAGTGTGTGTGCCAGTAAAGGTCAAGCGCTATACGGGAATCTTGTGTAAACAAAGTGACCTTTGCTTCACTCCTCTCCTCGTCTGACACATGAAGCCGCAGAGAGTTTTTATCACAGCATGAGGCCGAGCGAGCAAAGCTGCAGTCCAGCAGCTGAGGGGAAACGGAGAATGATGAATGATGATCTTACTGACGACAGCTAAGACGTCAAACTTTTCACACAGGAATTTATTATTCACCGATTATTCACAGATAGGTTACGATTTTTTAACAATCCCCATTGGATCACTCCTGTTAGTCATTTTATAATTTATGGCAGATAATTGTTCTAAAGTCTGGGGTCAGGTTATTTCTTTCTTTCTTTTTTAAAGATTCAGCAAAAGCACATTAACTGATCAAAAGTGACGGTAAAAACCTTTATAATGTTTCAAGATATTCCATTTCAAATAAATGTTGTTTCTATTCATCAAAGAATCCTGAACATTTTTCTTGAGAACCAAATGTGCATATCATGATTTCTAAAGGATAGCTGCTGAAAGTTCAGCTTTAACATATATTAAAAAAGAAAACAGTTCTTATAAGTTTTAATAATATTTCACAATATTACTGTATTTTTGAGCAAATGAATACAGCCTTGGTGAGCAGAAGAGACTTCTTTCAAAAACATTACCAAAAAAAATCCATAATGGTAGTGTATATAAAATACATATTCACTGTAGCAACCCATAAATCACTGTCTTTCTGTTATGAAGTAGAAACGCTGTCAGCGTGAAACCACAAAAGCAAAACCACAATTCTGCTGTTACAGTAACTCTGATTCTCCGCTTACACACTGCTGGTCTGTGCGGTTTGGAACACTATAAAACAATACAGGTGTGTGTTGGTGGGTGTGTGTGTGTGTGTGTGTGTGTGTGTGTGTGTGTAGAAAGGATGGATAAACAGTTGTGTTTATTTTGTCAAAGGGATGAAGTGTGAGGTGGAATACTAAAATTGTCTTACTATACAAACACAAATATAAAGACAATTTTAAGATGTGAAAGAAAATGAAAGAGGAGAGGCTTTGATGCACACACATCTCCACAGAGACGGGTCATTTTAAGAGCAATACAGAGTCCATGATACATGACAAACAGCCCCACGAGCGACTAATGAAGGACTTCAACTCTCACAAACACTGGATTAAGAGGATAATGATCCACTTTAGAGGTGGTTTGCCTCATGTACACTTATGTCAGCATCATATAGTTAGCATTTATGGCATGAGCAGTGGTGTGTGGTGGTCTTCTGAAAAGATCAGTCAGAGTCCCCTGATGTTTAAAGGGCTTCTGGGTAAAAAGGCATATGAGACAGCATTTATATTACACTGTCAACATGAGATGGGAACAAAGTGAGCTGAAGGGAGGCAGAAGAAATAATGTAATATAATATATTTTCTTTTTTAGGTCCATGTGTGCTACAGGACACATTGGGCAGCAAGCATATTCCACTGGCTGCGACTGGCTGACTGGGATTCGGCCTAATCAGCTTCTTCACACTTAACGCCGACTCCCTTTAATTCCTCTCTGAATGTACTTCGGCAAGCATCAGGAGTGTTGAAAACAGTGCCATCTTGTGGCAGGTCAAATTTACAGCAGCCATAAACCTGAACCTGAGCCATGAAGCTCCGATTTGTTTTATCCATTTTATATTGTGGCCTCACCCTAGACGGGTTCGTACCCACCCCCCCCCACACACACACACACACGTTCAAAAGTTTGGGGTTGGTAATGTTTATTAATGTTTTTGAAAGAAGTCTCACAAATAAATGTAATTTATTCCTGTGATCAAAGCTGAATTTTCAGTATCATTACTCCAGTCTTCAGTGTCACATGATCCTTCAGAAATCATTCTAATATGCTGATTTGCTGCTCAAGAAACATTTATGATTATTATCAATGTTGAAAACAGTTGTGCTGCTTCATTTTTTTAATGGAACTGTGATACATTTTTGTTTTCAGTATTGTTTGAGAAATAGAAAGTTC
Organism: Megalobrama amblycephala; assembly: GCF_018812025.1. NCBI lineage: Eukaryota > Metazoa > Chordata > Actinopteri > Cypriniformes > Xenocyprididae > Megalobrama > Megalobrama amblycephala. The sequence continues at coordinate 4,351,100 of NC_063062.1, forward strand.
AAAAGAACAGCAATTATATGAAATAGAAACCTTTTGTAAACGTTTGTATGTCTTTACTGTTGCTTTTGACCAATTTAATGCTTCCTTGCTGAAACAAAATACAATTTTCTTTAAAAAAAAACAAAACTTGCGCCAAACATTTTAATGTTGGTCCCGTAGCAGATTAGGCAGGTGGAGCTGGGGAGGTGGAGGGGTTGTAGCATACTACAGAACTAACTTACAGCAAATAATGAACCAAACTATTTAAATGTTAAACATACAATCTCATTGGCTGCAGGATCAGCAGAGGCCAATCAGTTTGTGATGTGATTGCTTGCAGATTGCATGTAAAGGCCTGCACCCTTTAGAGCAGTGGTCTCAAACTCATTTCCTGGAGGGCCACAGCTCTGCACATGCCTTGTCCAAATACCCACACTTGCGGTCTTGGCCACTTGAGAGCCCGTGCACGTGACAGGAAGTAAGTGTGCAAGACTGTCCCATGTCTTAAAAATGCCCAAGTGCAGTTTCCTTGCAGTCTTCACGCCCACTTGAACACTTGGGCCAAATACAGGAAATACGTCATGTAAGTAGACAAGTGGTCAAATGCAAAGACTGCAAGTGTGGGTATTTGGACAAGGCTACAGTTTTGCTCCAACCCTAATCAAACACACCTGATCCAGCTAATCAAGGTCTTCAAGATTACTAGAAACTTCCAAGCAGGTGTGAGTTGGAGCTAAACTGTGCAGAGCTGTGATCCTCCAGAAATTGAGTTTGAGACCACTGCTTTAGTTTCTCATAATTGAACTACATATTTCAATCACGTCAATTCTCGAAATAGGACTTCCAGCTCCCGAACACAAACAGATATTTCGCCAAGACACATGTACTGTTGCTGCTCAGAAGAGCCACGAGAACCACATGTTTGTTATGTGTGTCTGGGCATGCTTTGCCAATTGGCTTACAATCTAGCGGTTTGACTTAGAGTTATTTATCGACTTTAGCAATGTGTACCTGGTTGCCATACCCTCAGGTTTAACCAAAAGTAGCTCTTTGTGCCTGAGCCAATATGACTCAAACTTACAGAATTAGAATGAGCACTGTGTGATTTTAACACATTAGACTATGTTGCAAGCTGAGAGAGATGGAGAAAATAACCCCCAGCCTCCACCTGAGCAAGCATGCATGCTACATGCACTTATTCATATTTTGCTGTGTTCAGACAGCCTATCCAAAAGTATGGCCATGTGACAAACAGCAAACCACAGAGTAGAGGTCTACAAAGAAGACCCGAGACCCGAGGACCCGGGACCCGTACGGGTTCGGGACTATATTTTAAATGGTCAGCCGGGTCCGGGTCGGGTCCTAATCTATTACTTCGGTTCCCGGGTCTAATTAACATTGTGTGTATACCCGAGCCGATCTGATTCGGAGATCACCCGGCCGTGTTGGGAGTCAGTCAGCGCTGTGCGTGTTTTGTAACTTGCAAAGTATGAGCCGGGAAATAAGGTGAAGAAAAACACGAGTGACCCCAGCCATCAGAAGCAGAGCGGGCGGAGTTAATGCAAGCGAACGGTGATCATCGAGTTTTACTATTCCTATCGTGTGCAACAGTAATGCAAACAAACTTCAAATCTCAAGAACTGCTTGTAGCCTTGCACAATCGCATTTAAATAACATAGCCTATTTCAAATCAATAACAAAATATGAACTATCACACAAATGTTTTCTGTGACGCCTAAAGCTTATGTTTCAGGTTGCTCCAGCTAACGCGCATGTCTCAATCATGCGAGCGCACTTTCTTTCTCCTGTTTTTATAATAACATTATGCCGTCTTGTTATATCTAAAGTTTTGGTCAGACTCGGCTCAGAAAGCCCAGAAATGACCGCAAATAAGTAATGCTAACGTCAGCGGCCATGTCACTGAACAAGCAATCGTTATTATAGTTCAAAAGGGCAAACAGTCAAAGTTATTTTATTATGCGAGTTGACTCGAGTCTCGAGATACAACGAAATAATGCAAAACTGCAAAGTCGCATTTGTCATCGTGACAGCAAGTGAACTTTTAAAGCTGGAATAATGAGTGGATTAAGCATTTCAATTGGCAAGAGAGGAATAACGGATGAACTTTCTTGGCAAGCGCATCACAGTCAGGTACAAGGGAGAAAGCTAAAGCCTACTAATATTAGGTAAGACAACCCGTTTTATTTTCGCAACTTGTTTATTGACTTATTAATAGCAATTTGCTGTGGAATAGACCTATGTGTCAATCGGGTCCATACGGGTCCGGTCGGGTTCGGGTCCAGCTTAGACAGGTCCGGGTAGTACATTTATGGCATTTCTCGGTTCTGCACGGGTTCGGGTCCAACTTTCAAAATAATAGTCGGGCCGGGTCGGTTCCGTGTAGCACATTTACGGGTCTCTTCGGGTTCGGGTATGAATTTTTGGACCCGTGAAGACCTCTACCACAGAGTAACATGCAGACCTGTACAATCTATCTTCATGAAAAAAAAAGCTCTCATTAAAAACTATTGGCTGTAACCTCAGAGCAAGGTTTTCTTCCTGCTGCTCATCAAACATGATTTTGAACATGCATGTTTGCTTCATTTATGAATCGATATATGCAGATCATGTAACAATGTCTAGTGATTTGGAATAATAAAGGACGGTCACTTATCCAATGAAGATGGATTTCAGAGTAAATCTGCAGGACTACACTACAGCAAACACTGAACCAGACTATTTAAATGTTGAGGAAGCAATCTCATTGGCTGCAGGATCAGCAGAGGCCAATCAGCTTGTGTCATGCAGTAATGATATGACTGCATGCAGATTGCATGTAAAGGACCAATCAGATTGCGCCCTCTAGAGTTTCATGGCTGAACTACTGTATACAGGGGTTTAACTTTAATGCTTCATAGCGTGAGTTATTCTAAAGTGTTACCAAATTTCGTTGCTAAGTTAACAGTGCAACCCCTGATGAGCCTACAAATACATAGCACACAGAAATAGTGTAAATTGATCATTTACTAATTAGATTCAATTATTTTTAATGAAAGAAATCTAATTTTAATCACATTTCTAATGACTCATCAATTATTTCACTCGTCGCTGCGATTGGCCTCTGCTAACGCTAAAAATTATACCTTTAAAATGGCCAAAATGAGGTCTCTTGAAAAGGGAGCATATTTTAAAATACTTTCATCATGCCTTAAAATACTGTCTAAGTAGGCAGCTAACTTAATTTAGAAACCTTCCCTCCTGCTCTTGAACCTGAAACCTCATAAATCCTCATAAATATCAACCAAAGTCTGAAAATATCTCACATGCCTCTGAAGAGTGCAGGCACAGTTCAAAGACAAGATGAAAAGGGCGAAAGAAAAAGAGAGCGTGAGAGGGGGAGGAAGGGAAAAGAACATCAAGAAGGTGCTTCTTATGAAAGGTGAAGCGTTAAATGCCCTTAGGTATCGATTTTATATCACAGTCAGATCTTAGATAGCTTTAATGGATTCTTAAAATGCAGCGAAATCTTTCCCACAAAAGAAAGCCATTTGCTTTGAACGTGGCGAGGGAGATGAGAGAGAGAGAGACGCTGCGCTCTGGGGCCCGAATAAAAGAATATGTCAGCTGTGAAATTCACGTCACGGCACCTTGAACTAGACGAACTGGCGAGACATGCATGAGAGAGAGAAGAGGGTGGGGGTGGGTGGCGGACCCTGAGGGGCGGAGGAAAGGGTTTTTGGATATGAATATGAGAGGGAGAACTGACAAGAGTGTCGTGACTGAAACCACAGACTGCCCCCTGGAGACGCAGGCATGCGTGTCAACAGAATACTGCCCCAAATACTCTCTCCCTCGCTCTAACTAGAATGATTCACTCATCTCTCCCACACTCTCACGCATGCTCATGTCACCTCTGCTGTTTCTTATTTTGGTGCCGGATATTTATTCTCATTCTCTCCTCTGACCTGCGTGCTAGTTATCTGCTGCACTGACTGTCTAACCTATCTGAGTCTAGAGTTGCTTGGTTAACATTTTTTCACCATGATATAAATGACATGTGTCTGTACATCAGAGATGAGCACCTGCGAGTTGTTTTGTTAGTATGTCTATTAGCCTTCATTATTAATTGTCTGCTGTGTGTAAGCAGTATTTGAATTGTGTCAGAGCTCGTGCTCTTCACTCTTTTACCTCTAGGGGTCAGTAAAAGCCATTTAAAAACAGATAACTCAATTTTGCTTCAATGTAGCTTGAGAAAGAAAATATTATATCCAAACTTCAATAACATACAATCATGCCCAATTAATATTAAATATTAAAAGTTTCACAGCTCACACTGCCTTATCTCTTGTGTTGCAAGAGGAATGTCCAAATGGAGGCAGCGCTCATTCACTGTCATTTGGTAACATTTTATAATAAGGTTCAATTTGTTAACATTAGTTATTGCATTAGGTATTATGAACTAAAAATGGGCTATGTTAATTCATATGTACTACTCTTCATTGTTTAAAGGGGTCATGACAAATTTGCCTTGATCTTTTGACATATAAGAGGTCTAAAACATCCTGCAAGTTTCATATCTTAAAACGTCCTCCTCAATATAAACAAAACATTTATTTAATCAAGCTTCAAAAATGGCTTGTTTGGATATTGGGTGTCATTTGCATACACTGGATGTGAGCGTTGCAAGAAAAGCAAATAGAAGCTATTATAATCACTGACTGTCTACACTTATACAGTATACAGATGTGTTTTCAGTTTCTGACATACTCCATGAGCTTGAGTCTGTCGACAACAGGACAAATGGAAGAGAGACAGAACGTTTGTTTTGACGTGTCCAGTTTAAACAGACTTTAGAAGGATCCAAGCATCGGAAACAAGTGGAAGGTTTATTTTAATGGCGTCCTGGATCATATTGGAGGATTATATGTTTGTTCAGAGCATTTTGTTTTGTAAACGAGGCACAGTGTAATGGAGAGTTTGCAGAGAAACATTTGCTGACAGATCTGACAGCAGCTGCATCACAAACCATAAGTAAATAATTGCATAATACTTTTAATACTGGTTTTATATATAAACACTTATTCGTATGCAATAGCGAGTGGGCGTTGATACTGTTTCCTATGCAGTGACATTAGCCAATCATAACAGAGGGTGTTTACTAACGAGCCTTAAAGGTGCCCTAGAGCCAGTTTTAATATAAGTCTAAGGTGTCCCCTGAATGTGTCTGTGAAGTTTCAACTCAAAATACCCCATAGATTTTTTTTATTAATTTTTTAACTGCCTATTTTGAGCCATAATTATATATGCACCGATTCAGTGCGCGGCCCCTTTAAATCTCGTGCTCCCCCACCCCCAACCAGCATAAACAAAGTTCACACAGCTAATATAACCCTCAAAATGGATCTTTACAAAGTGTTCATCATTCGTGCTGCATGCGTGCATCGATTCCTGTGAGTATAGTATTTATTTGGATGTTTACATTTGATTCTGAATGAGTTTGAGGCTATGCTCCGTGGCTAAAGCTAACATTACACACTGTTGGAGAGATTTATAAAGAATGAAGTTGTGTTTATGAATTATACAGACTGCAAGTGTTTAAAAATGAAAATAGTGACGGCTCTCTTGTCTCCGTGAATACAGTAAGAAACAATGGTAACTTTAACCACATTTAACAGTACATTAGCAACATGCTAACGAAACATTTAGAAAGACAATTTACAAATATCACTAAAAATATCATGATATCATGGATCATGTCAGTTATTATTGGTCCATCTGCCATTTTTCGCTGTTGTCCTTGCTTACTTACCTAGTCTGATGATTCAGCTGTGCAGATCCAGACGTTAATACTGGCTGCCCTTGTGTAATGCGTTGAACATGGGCTGGCATATGCAAATATTGGGGTCATACATATTAATGATCCCGACTGTTACGTAACAGTCAGTGTTATGTTGAGATTCGCCTGTTCTTCAGAGGTCTTTTAAACAAATGAGATTTATATAAGAAGGAGGAAACAATGGAGTTTGAGACTCACTGTATGTCATTTCCTTGTACTGAACTCTTGTTATTCAACTATGCCGAGGTAAATTCAATTTTTCATTTGATGGCACCTTTAAAGGACTTAAAAACAGGTCATTTTTCCGCATATATATGTTTTTTGTGCAAAAACTAAGTGAACCTCAAGGAACATATTGAAATAATAATAATAAAAAATATGTCATGACCCCTTTAATTCACGGTTCTTCCTGATACATTTTAATAATGTTTAATTTCTGTAACTTGAAATGTCAAAAATATATATTTCCATTCAAAAGTTAAGGCTCTGTAAATAAAAATGTTTTTAAAAAAAAATTAAAAGTCTCTCATGCTCATAAAACGGCAACATTTATTCAATTAAACTACAGTAAAAAAAAAAGAAATAATGTAAAATGTTATTATAATTTAAAATAACTGTTTTCTATTTTAATATAGTTTTTGAAAAATGATTTATTCCTGTGATGGCAAAGCTGTGTTTTCAGCATCATTACTCCAGTCTTCAGTGTCACATACTAATAAGCTGATTTGGTGCTCAAGAAACATGATGTGCTGCTTTCTATTTTGTGGAAATACATTTTCCCTAATACTTTTACAGGTAATCCCTAACCTTTTAATTTTTCACTAATGTATTATGTTGAAATGAAATGATAATTTCCCAGCATGCCTTTATCCATGTCTACCCACACTAGAAACTATACACATCCAAATTGCATTAAAATCTCTAGCAGCTAGTTCTTCCTATGAAGAAAAGTGCTCAGAAATTGTGTAAATGTGCATCTGTTAAATAAATTTCTGGACTGACAGGCTGTGGCCCATGCGAGTCAATAACTCTTCTCAAACTCCACCTTCTGGGGTCAGATCTGTAAGTGGAGAGGAGGAGAGATGTGCCTCACCTCTTCCTCTAGGGCGGCCCTCTCTTCTCTGAGCTTGTGTATGTGACTCTGAGCCTGGTTCAGCTCCTGCGTCTTCTGCTGCAGCTCCTGCAGGGCCGACTGCAGCTGTGCCTCTCCCGTCCTCTGCTCCTGCAGTAGCTGCTGCTGCCTCTGGGAGGCGCTCTTACGAATATGCTGCATCTCCTCCTCCTGCTTATTAACACGCTTTTGTAGCTCTGCCAACTCCTCCCGGAGCTCCTGTGTGGCTGAATGAATGAGAGCGGGAATCTAGAGGGAGGGATAGGCAGACGTGTAAATACAGTTTGTAAAAAAAAAAACATACACCAAAAAACATTTGTGCTTATGACTAATTACTTCATCTGCATATCCATACAATCCTATAAAGATAACAATAAAGTTAAAAAATCTTTCTAAAAATGATTTCTGAAGGATCATGTGACACTGAAGACTGGAGTAATAATGCTGAAAATTCAGTTTTGACCACAGGAATAAACTACAGTCTAAAATATATTCAAAAAAGCTATTTTAAACTGTAATAATAATTCACAATATTACCGTTTTACTTTATAATTCATCAAATAAATGCAGCAGGTGACCAGAAGAGACTTCTTTTAAAAATATTTTTTAAAACTTGAACATTAAAAACGACCCCCTCGCTCCCAAATCCCCGCCCCATGTTGGCGGTGCCCAGCAACCCCTCATCTGTGGCATGCAGGCAGACAAAACCTCTCAACATCACTTCTGGACCAGTAGACCTGCCTCCACCAATCTTCCTCTGGCCAAAGTCTCTCTCTCTCTCACACACACACACACACACACACACACACACAGGGTGTATCAGGCTCCACTGGACAGACAGTAATCAGACATCATTTATGGCCATGAACAAAGGAGAGGTGTGAGCCAAAAACCAAACACTCTCAGAGAGAAAAACACAGAAACAGACACAGGGAGCTGAGAGAGAGAGAGAGAGAGAGAGATAGAAGGGGGTAAACATGAAGTGCTGATCATGTCAATCAACCGCCACACTTCAAAAAATTATTTTCTTAAATTTTTTTTTTGTCTTGTTTCCAGTTCAAATATCTAGACATTCTTAAACCAAGAAGCATTTTCTAGACAAGTAAACATGATTGTCTTGTTTTTTCCTTAAAGGTGCCCAAGAATGCTTTTTCACATGTAATATAAGTCTAAGGTCTCCCCTGAATGTGTCTGTGAAGTTTCAGCTCAAAATACCCCATATATTTTTTTTTTAATTTTTTTATCTGCCTATTTTGGGGCATCATTAACTATGCACCGATTTTTTCAGCGCGCCGCCCCTTTAATTCGCGTGCTCCCTGCCACACGAGCTCTCGATTATATTACAGCACATTTACAAAGTTCACACAGCTAATATAACCCTCAAATGGATCTTTACAAGATGTTCGTCATGCATGCTGTATGCATGCTTCGAATTATGTGAGTAAAATATTTATTTTGATGTTTATATTTGATTCTCTATGAGTTTGAGGCTGTGCTCCGTGGCTAACGGCTAATGCTACACTGTTGGAGAGATTTATAAAGAATAAAGTTGTGTTTATGAATTATACAGACTGCAAGTGTTTAAAAATGAAAATAGCGACGGCTCTTGTCTCTGTGAATTCAGTAAGAAACGATGGTAACTTTAACCACATTTAACAGTACATTAGCAAAATGCTAACGAAACATTTAGAAAGACAATTTACAAATATCACTAAAAATATCATGCTATCATGGATCATGTCAGTTATTATTGGTCCATCTGCCATTTTTCACTATTGTTCTTGCTTGCTTACCTAGTCTGATGATTCACCTGTGCAGATCCAGACGTTACTGGCTGCCCTTGTGTAATGCCTTGAACATGAGCTGGCATATGCAAATATTGGGGCGTACATATTAATGATCCCAACTGTTACGTAACAGTCGGTGTTATGTTGAGATTCGCCTGTTCTTCAGAGGTCTTTTAAACAAATGAGATTTATACAAGAAGGAGGAAACAATGGAGTTTGAGACTCACTGTATGTCATTTCCATGTACTGAACTCTTGTTATTCAACTATGCCGACGTAAATTCAAATTTTGAATCTAGGGCACCTTTAAAACAAGCAAAATAATCTGCCAATGGGTAAACAAAATAATCCTGTATTCAGTTTGAAATAAGATTATTTTGCTTACCCCATTGGCAGATTTTTTATTTTTATTTATTTTATTTTTTTGCTTGTTTTAAGGAAAAACTCACTTAATTTTGACTTATTTTATTCTGAAAACAACTTAAAACAACATTTTGTGCAGTAAAAAAAAAAACTTTAAGATATATATTTTTTATTATTTGTGGTTTAATAACTCATGCATCAGAGAGTTAATTAATTAGTCCAGTGGGAAACTGAGAGCGTGAGTTAAGTCTCAAATTCAAGCCCTCCAAGCTAGTCAAACATGTTTTTCTTTATCTCAGGATTATATAAAATTGTGAACTCATCAAATTAAGATCAAAGGGACAAATAAGAATGATGCAAACTCCTTTGAATAGTTTGAAATGCATGTGCCATGATGACCTGTAACCTTTTATGGCATTTTCAAAAAAAAACTTTTATGGCATTTTCAAAAAAAAACTTTTATGGCATTTTCAAAAAAATAAATGAACTCATATTTAATCTCGCAGTATAATCCAGAAGTGTTTTTCCCTACGCCAAATACATGTGAATTAACTGACAGCTCTCAATCATACAGAGAGAGCTGATATTGGCATCATTATATTACTATATACACTATAATAACACACTATATTTAAGGCGCATTTAATGTGACATTTATTTGAAAACTAAACTGCTTTACTACTCTGATGTCACCGACCCATGATCAAGACTTGTAGATCACATGTGTGTGGCAGAGGTCAGCCAGTTGTACCTTGTTTTGTAGTTGCTGGTTTTCACTCTGGTATTTGTTCTGCAGCTCTTGGTTTTTCTGTCTTTGGATGTCCAGTTCAATTTCAGCTTCTCTTCTTAACTCCATCTCTTGCTGTTTCAGCTGTTTGTCTTGCTCAGCCTGTTTCTGCTGGAGTAAAACCTCCATCTGCGTGCACACAAATACAGGTTAAATAAGGGTTGAGGTCAAATAAAGTTCAGATAGAAGATCTATTAAGAATCAGATCATCATTTGTGCACTTGATCCATAAATTAAACTTCAGTCGAATGAATTTATTAGTTAAACCAAATGTAGTGCATTTCAACCACAACATAAAAGAGCAGTGTTACTTTTAAATTAAACCGTTAAAAATAGGGTTGTACTTTATTTGACTGTATTTTCAATTTACTTACAGTGTACACAACAACCAAAGTTGGGTTGAAAATAGACAAACCCAGCAATTGGGTTGTTTTGACCCAGCGGTTTGGTTAAATGTTTGACCTGCTGGGTAGTTTTTATTTAACTCAACTATTGTTTAAAAATTACTATATTGCTAGCTTAAAATGAACCCAAAACAGGTTGGAAATTAATAAGCAATTTAAAAAATGTTTATTATTTAATTATTGTTTATTAAACTTATCAATAAATATCTATTTCCAACCTATTTTGGGTTCATTTTAAGCAAGCAATACAGTCATTTTTAAACAATAGTTGAGTTAAATCAAACCTTTGACCCAACCGCTGGGTCAAAACAACCTAGTTGCTTGATTCGTCCATTTTTAATCCAACTTAGGTTATTTTTAACTCAGCATTTTTAGATTGTACCTATTTAGTATCATTACTACAATAAGTTCATAATATGTTTATGCAAAACAGGACTGTAAAATAAAGTGTTAGTAAAAGAAATAGTTTTTGTTAATTAAAGCTGAAATAAAATATAAATATTAGAGGAAAAACGTAATCTTAGGAAGGAAAATGAGAAACGTTGCTTGTAAAAATTACTACTAAACTGAAATAACTAAAACTGAAACAACAATAAATTAAAGCTAAATAAAAATACTGAAAGAACCTAAAATTTAAAAGGAAAAATAAAAAAGCTAATTCAAAATATGAATAAATGATATAATAATAGTATATACATAGTATATAATTTCAAAATAGACAAAAAGGACAAACATTAAAAATAAAAAACTGACATTATAATACATAACCAAATAGGAAGGCCCATGCAAATCCCCTGAACACCTGCACACTTGCATCACATTCTGCCTTATTTACATGTTGACTGAATTCTTGCTTACCACAGTGTTTATTTCTCACTGAAAACTGAAGAGTAAAACAGCTAACAGGACAAAATGGGATATAAAATACATTACATCTCCTTTCATTATGGTTAATTCAGGCCTCATGTGGTGGTGCAGAAAGCAACTAAAGCTGTTTGTGTAGTTCTTCAGTGATCATACGCTCTCATATTAAAGACAAGGATTTTTCACCAACTGTGGGTTTTTGAAATACTGAACTGTCAGCAGCTGAATAAAATGGTTAGAGCAATTACAAACAGCAAAGAGGGAGATGGTGGCATGCCATGTATTTTTAGTGAGGCATGACCAAGGTCACCATGCTTTTCATGGAGCCCAGAGTGCAGACAGTGTGCGTGTGAGAGAACACAACAGGCTCTGTGTCAGCATCTTATGTGTGTGACAGTGAGAGACCACTTCCACCTAGACTTGGATGCATGTCTGTGTTAACAGCAGGAAACCGGCGGGTCTTAAATGTAATTTGCACTAAATCAAACGGCATTCCTCTTAATACTAGCATGCTGAGGGCAGACCTCAGCCCACATAAAAAAATAAAAATCAATGAAATTCAAATAATAAAAACAAAAAAAGAACTAAACTGAAGTACAGGCGGAAGGAAAAGAAAGAAAATGTGCTGGTACTTCTCTGGGACAGCGATGTTACGGACTGCACAGAAACGCTTTGTGTCTTCAGTGTTCAAAGGGAATATATATATATATATATATATATATATATTGTAAAAGTTAGATACATTGGGCCCAAAAGCCATAAAAGTGATTATGCAGATAACAAAATATCAAAACAAGTGGCGTTTATTCTAAATATATACTATAAACAGCACAAGAACATTTGTAAAGCAAAAAATGTCACACAAAGAAGTTTGTTAGATATTAAATGATGAAACAACAGATTTACTGATCAAAATAAGTCTTTATTCAGGTATTTGGCACATTCTGGTTGTGAAATGTTAGTGAATAATGTTCATAATTAATGTGATGAATTCCACCAATGGTTTGCAAACTACAAAAGCACTGAAATATTGTTTTTACTCTCATCTTAAAATATTTCCATTACCAGTTTTTTTGAGAAGCAGGGAATGCAAAAGTATTGAAATACATTTTTTTCTCTATATATAATACTATATTTCAATGATTTTGCTTATATTTATAAAATGGTTAGTTCATGTCCTTGATTCTTGATTCTGGTCAATTTTATTCACGATAAAACACTGCTATGACCGCTTCACCCAACATTTCTGTGTATCCCTACACAACACCCTTAGCAACCACTCTTAGCAACGTAAACTGTATGTTCTCAATTGATATTGTTCACTGAAGCTCACTGTATTATGTAGAAGAGTATTGTGAGAAAGAGAAAGAGTGAGCGAGTTTATTCCCTGCATTCAGATTTAGCATTTTCCTTCAGGTCAGTCCTATTTTCATAATAAAAAAAACTGTTTAAATGTATTATCTTGTCCTTTTAACAGTTAAGGGGTTTTCCTGTGACTGACAGCGCTAGTCAAAGCATTTGTCAGTTGCGTTTTGTTCCTTGTTCACAACAATTCAGTCTTTTCAATATAAAAGTCTTCACTACTGACTGACACACTCATAAAGACAGCCTTTGCCGCCATCTAATGACGTAATAATGTAACTTCTGTAGCTGTTCATGGTCAGGGACTATTTTTTTCCGGCGGAAGGAAGGCTTTTATTTAAAGTAACAATACAAGTCATGGCTGAAGGGTTTGCAGGCACTCCGCTTCGCATCGTGCCTAACAACGCCCTTCAGCCGTGACTTATTCACAATACAGCACAGCCTCTCGTACCTTATTGCTTACATATATATATATATATATATACAGTGGTGTAGTCTACTTGATATGCAGGTATACGCCGTATACCCACTAGGAAATGTCAAGGGTTTCCATATACCCACTTAAAAAAGCGCGAGGATACGTAACCATCCAGTTAATCACAATAAGATTTGTGGTTTGTTGCTTTTGATATGAAACATAGTCTCATTTCAAATTCTGGCCATTTTACTACGAAATGAAAAAAACATACCGTTTTGGCACTCTTTAATGTGTCGTGAACCTGTAGCGCCTCATCAGTTCAAGAGAAGCGGCAGCGTGAAGCGCATGTGAACTGATCCTCTCCTCCGTTTAATACCAGTTACAGTGCGAAATAAACATGAATGAACTTCCGAAGGTATGTTAAAAGATACAGTAAAACTTAACTAAATCCGTGTTATGTCTCGTGTATTCGCGTAATCAGTGTTTTAACCGCGGAAAGACGTTATAACAGCTTGTAAACAATGTCACGTAACGTCACATTTACCTCAGAAAAACATATTCAGTGACCATAAACTCGTTAGTCAGCTGTATATTGTGACATACTGATAAGTCTCATCTTTCCATTATTGTTACACTCTAAAAATGCTGGGTTAAAAACAACCCAAGTTGGGTTGAAAATGGTTTGGGTTGTTTTAATCCAGCAGTTGGGTTAAATGTTTGCCCAACCTGCTGGCTAGTTTTATTTAACTCAACTATTGTTTAAAAATTACTATATGGCAAATGAACCCAAAATAGATTGGAAATTAAAAATCTGATACATAATTACTAGAGGCAACAATAATAATCAAAATGTGATCATTTATTAATAAACAATTTAAATGTTTATTGTTTTATTATATTTAATATTAATAAATGTTAATTTCCAAACTATTTGGGGTTCATTTTAAGCAAGCAATACAGCAATTTTTACACAATAGTTGGGTTAAAACTACCCAATTGCTGGGTTTGTCCATTTTCAACCCAACTTGGGTTGTTTTTAACCCAGCATTTTGTAATAATAGTTGCAACTTGCACTCTTAAATGTGCATTGAAACTTGCCAGCTGAAACTTAAGATCCAGGGACCATATTCATATAATTTCTAAGGTTATCTTAACTGGCTGAGTTAGATGGTGATTGACACTAAACAGTAGAAAATCATCCAGTCTCTTCAGCTGTAAATGCCATTGGCTGTTAAAGTCTTGTTTTGCCCAGATTTAAGTCTTTGAGAATGCTCTCAATAACATGTACCCTAGATCAGATGCATACTATATGCATTAGTGAGTGTGGCGGTGCTTATGGGGTGTCGCTCTGGGACGGGTGAGTATGAGGTTGGGAGGGAAAAATCACAGTATACTCACTACAAACAACTAGACTACACCACTGTATATATATATATCGTAGTCAACTTTGAAGCCTAAATTTCCTAGGTTATTAGTCAGCTTTTAAGCTTATTATATTGGTAAACTTTTCAGTCTATTTCACTGGTTAACTTTTTAGCTTATTCCATTAATGAATGACAGTATAAAAGGGAGAACAGCTTTGTTGTTGTGTGATTTGCCTCATAACTAGCCATGTGACTCGCTGTGGAACTTGCCTTAAAGGGTTAGTTCACCCAAAAATGAAAAAATTGTCATCAATTACTCACTGTCATGTCGTTCTAAACCCGTAAGACTTTTGTTCATCTTCGAAACACAAATGAAGATCTTTTTAATGAAATCTGAGAGCAACTGACACTTTGACGCTTTGACACTTCAAAAAGTTCATAAAGAGATTGTAAAACTAATCCATATGAATCAATCACTAAATATGATGAACAGGTTGAATTTCGGCTTTTATTCGCATATAAACACTGATCAGCGAACATAAACAGAAGCTCAAACGTGCTGAGTAACATGAGAATGAACCTCACTGGTTCTCACATGTCAAGCAAACATTCTTGAGCTTCTGTTTACCATATCTGATGTGTGAGTTGATGAAAGTTTATATGTGAATAAAAGCCAAAATGAAATCTGTTCAAGCGATTGTGTTTAAGTAGGGTTTTTTTCCAACTTTTTGATGATTCAGGGACTGAGTGTGTAAGTCTAATTGGCTCGATAAAGAAATCGATTTGGAATTAAACAAACTTGATCTAGATTAAACTAGATTAAACACCCCCAACTTTCACAAAGTGAATGCAAAGTTTCTTGGGGCAACTCAAAAGTTGTGCAAGTGAAGTTCTTGTGCAAACACAAATGTTTTGAATTATGCTCATGTGAAAGATGCGAAAGTTGTGAATTGTGAAGATGTGAACTGTGATGTTTCAGAATAGCGCAATAAGGGCCATGCCGTCCTTCTGATAAATGTATTATGAACAAATTACCCATCATAAATCCAATCTACTCATTATAAGAGCGAATTCACCTTTGAACTGTGCTCCTCTGCAGCGTTCAGCCTCCTTCTGAAGCTCTCCTCCAGTCTCTCCAATTCTCCCACGTGAGTTCTTCTCAACTCCTCCCTGTGAAAAGAAAGTCTACAGTAAATTTACCAACCATATTAATCAACTGAACACATTGCATAACATAAATGCATTAGAGAACGCTTAATCATTGAGCAAATGATCAAACTTTAGCATCATTAAGAAAATGTCTCGTCTAATTCTGAATCATGCTGTCAAACCTGCCAAGACACGAGTCCTCTAAAACCACTACGACGTGATTGAATGTTTTAATATTACGAGACAGAAAGAGAAGAGATATTAGGCCATTGCGACACAAGGTGTTTTAGTTAAACAACTGCACAAGACTTCAAAGAGTCACAGTGACACATTTGCTGAGACACATTTATGAGCAAGAATATTTTCCTGTTTTTGATACAGTTGTTATGGAAACATAATTGTTATTTTTGTTAATTGTCAGATGTCATAAAACATTCTTATATAAAACTATGACTAATCTTGGTCTGTAGCCTCAGGGATGAAGAGAAATTACAAAGGAAATGGAGAAGAGGCCCTAAAACAAGGTCAACAAAGTCAGACGCAGTAATGAGTACTTCACAACAGCTGAAGACAAAACAGCAGACATACATGTTTGAGAAAAAGAGTTCTGTTTCTTCCGAAAACTGGCGAGACTGTGTGCCTGTTTTTTTTCTACAAAAATTATCTATTAGCTTTCACGTTAGAGATATTTTTAATCTGCACCATATCCTGCACTCTGTAAAATGTATCTTTTTTCATGCACAGAAATAAACAGTATAATGCAAAGTAATAATTTTTTGGACTTGTTTTCTAGTAAAAATATAAGAGAAAATACATATAAAAATATACACTGCCATTCAAAAGTTTTGGGGTTAGTATTTTTTTTTTTTTTTTTTTTTTTTAAAGAAACTGATACTTTTTACAAAGATTTCTATTTTTAAAAATGCTGTTCTTTCTAAAATATGAACTGATAATAATAACTAATTGATAATAATGAGAAATGCTTCTCTTCAGAATATTTGACTGATTTCTGAAGGATCATGTGACACTGAAGACTGGAGTAATGATGCTGAAAATTCAGCTTTAATCACAGGAATAAATTACATTTTAAAATATATTCAAAAAGAAAACAGTTATTTTTAAATTGTAATAATATATTACTGTTTTTGCTGTTTTTTTAAATCATATAAATGCAGATTTTGTGAGCAAAAGAGGCTTCTTTCTATCAAAAACATACTTTTGAACGGTAATGCATAAAAAATACATAAGTGAAATAAAATACACACATATTAAAGATACTGTACATTCTCTAAAGTCTTAATATGATCATTTAAGGACTGGAAATAAGGATATTAATCCTCGTTGAGAATAGGATATTTTGTCATGTACAGACAGTCTCTCTTCCTGTTTGTTGTCATTTTTAAACCGTGATTATATTTTGACTCATCAAACTGTCAAGATTTAAACAAAAGCCTTTGAAAAGCTCTTCTGCTATTAGCCGAGACAGACAGCGGGGATATGAGGAACGCCGGTGACTAGACAGACAGACAGCTTGGCAGAAATTCCATTTTTACAGCACATTCCTCTGTGGCTCAAACATTCCTCCCATGAGACAGAAACTGTGACTTCGCAGACAGACTACTTCCATCCTGGATTGGTGAAGACTGAGACGCACACAAACAAACACAAACAGCTCAGGAGAAACATCAAAGTCCAAACAGATTGACTGAATCACATCGCCACATACCAGCATTCCTACATCCACACACCCTGACCTAACCTCTCCGAGTTAAAACGTGCCTCGAATACGTTATTCAGAATATTTTAAACCTTAAATGAGTGTAACTTTGATTCGCCCTAGTATGTGTTAATGGATGTTGCTGTAATTACCCTGAGACAGAGGCGCTCACACAAAGAGGGAAATAGAGTGAGCGAGCAAAAGATTCCAGGCGTATTCTCGTTTTTTCCACTCAAAGAGAGAGGGAATGTCTCATCTCGCCGGTCTAGGGGTTTACGTGCCGTGAGGCCGCATACTATTAATGTTAGATAGGTTGGGGACTGACAGACACGCAGCTCTCTGACAGCAGTTGTGTGATGGGTCTCCAGAGAGCTGGCCTATAATGGGGGATGTCTGGAAGAAGTGGCTCTCAGAAACACAAGTGTTAAATAGACCCAGTCTGGAATGTCCACACTTCACTGCACTTGTGTAATCAAATCAATGGAAAAATATCGGAGTGGCAGATAGAAAGCAAATGCTCAGAAAATGGAAGAAGTTGGAAGGAAGGAGGAAAAAATCACATGACAAAAAAGTTCTGAAAGAAGTTTAGTTTAACTAGGATTTTCAATACAGCTTTGAGGTCAGCGTTACTAAATGTGTAACCGCTCACAGGCGTGAGGGAAAAAATAAGCATGTGGCATGTGACGTATCAATTTTCCATATCACATTATTGAATATCACGATTTTACATTACTAAAAAAAGGTTGCTTGCTTTTTTCAAAAATTACAAAAACAACCTTGAACATTCAAATACAATACAAATCTATAAAGTAAACAAATGTTTCAAAGAAAGTGTAAAAGAATATAATTATAAAGAACAATAATAAAGATTTTTTTAACTAACATCTAGATATCTTTTCTAGGCTGTCATTAAAATGTAAAAAAAAAAAAAACTATTATAATATATATATATATATATATATACACCAAGGCTGTAACCATGTCTTGAACATTGGGGACGACCAATTTTATATAAATCATAAAGAAACAGAACAGTGAAGGAAATTCTAGGTCTAAAATTAGTTGGGGAAACAATCATTTTTAACTATTTGCAAAAAAACATTTGCATTTATTTGCAATAAAATATGCACACATGTCCTAGTTTTATTTGTATGCCTAATATGTCGAAAACGTTTCTTGTCTCGTCATGTTAGGAATTACATGAATCACGTAAAGTGAATCATGTAATTTCATGTATATATGTATGTGTATATATATATATATATATATATATATATATATATATATATATATATATATACAGTACAGTCCAAAAGTTTGGAACCATTAAGATTTTTAATGTTTTTAAAAGAAGTTTCGTCTGCTCACCAAGGCTACATTTATTTAATTAAAAATACAGTAAAAAACAGTAATATTGTGAAATATTATTACAATTTAAAATAACTGTGTACTATTTAAATATATTTGACAAAGTAATTTATTCCTGTGATGCAAAGCTGAATTTTCAGCATCGTTACTCCAGTCTTCAGTGTCACATGATCCTTCAGAAATCATTCTAATATACTGATTTGCTGCTCAAGAAACATTTATGATTATTATCAATGTTGAAAACAGTTGTGTACTTTTTTTTTCAGGATTCCTTGATGAATAGAAAGTTCAAAAGAACAGCATTTATCTGAAACACAAAGCTTCTGTAGCATTATACACTACCGTTCAAAAGTTTGGGGTCAGTAAGAATTTTTATTTTTATTTTTTTGAAAAGAAATTAAAGAAATGAATACTTTTATTCAGCAAGGATGCATTAAATCAATCAAAAAAGGCAGTAAATACATTTATAATGTTACAAAAGATTAGATTTCAGATAAACACTGTTCTTTTGAACTTTCTATTCATCAAATAATCCTGAAAAAAAATATTGTACACACATATTTTGTACAATTGTACACATTAAATGTTTCTTGAGCAGCAGATCAGCATATTAGAATGATTTCTGAAGGATCATGTGACACTGAAGACTGGAGTAATGATGCTGAAAATTCAGCTTTGCATCACAGGAATAAATTACTTTGTGAAATATATTCAACTAGAAAACAGTTATTTTAAATTGTAATAATATTTCACAATATTACTGTTTTTACTGTATTTTAAATTAAATAAATGTAGCCTTGGTGAGCAGACGAAACTTCTTTTAAAAACATTAAAAATCTTAGTGGTTCCAAACTTTTGGACTGTACTGTGTATATATATATATATATATATATATATATATATATATATATATATATATTTTTTTTTTTTTTTTTTTTTTTTTTTTTTAATTCAAAACGGCCATATCTGAGAAAAAAGTAGAGTAGTTTGCATCACTGAATGTTACTGTCTGTCACAAAACAGTTGACGTATTAAATGTTTCGCTATTTAACTAACCTCACTCTCTTTCAATGTTAAACTGATGCTTCGTGCTGAGGCAGACTAATCTTATAGTTATATATATATATATATAACTTATAAAAATTATTTTTTTGACTATATCCATGCAGCTAGTTTTTTTAAAGGGATAGTTCACCCAAAAATGAAAATTGTCATCATTTATTCACCCTCATGTTTCTCCAAACCTGTATGAATTTCTTTCTTCCGTTGAAGACAAAATAAAAAGAATTTTTCTAATTATTGGAGGGGACTTGTCCCCATCAATGTTTATGGTGCTTATATATATATAGAGTATATCAAGACAGATGAAAAATCATTATTGTTTAATGTTTTAAAAAAGTATTTGGTGTTGTACATAAACTATAGTGAACACGATCTGTACGGAGCCACTAAAGGGACATGGGGAAAGAAAAATTATGAGATGGAAGGAAAAAATATGTCAATGCTTTTGCGTTCTCTAGCAAAATTTTTGCATTCCCCCCAGAAATGTCACATTCGCTTGCAAAAATCACAAAGGTTTTGCAAGGGAATAAAGTTTCCCGGGGAAATATGCATATCTCTCAAACTATATGTCCAGGTATATGATATATCTCACTATCTCTGACAACACATGTAAACACTCGCATTCACAAAAAAAAGAAAGAACTAGACATGATAGCCAGCAGTGTTGGAGAAAGTTACTTTTCAAAGTAATGTGTTACAATTTTGCGTTACTCCCTAAAAAGAAACTTAGTTTACATTACTTTTGTGTTACCTTTTCTGTAACCTGAGCTGGGCTTGCTTGCTTGTTTAAAAAAAAAAAAAAAAAGTCCTCTATTTTTGGCAAATGTAAATCCCTTCTCACCAAAAGTGAAATGAATAAGCCTCAGGCTGAAGGAAATGCAAATTCATGTCTGTACAGTAGAGGGAGCAGCTCAAACAAACCTTTCAGCTGTGCTGACATTCTGGATTGAAGAAGAACAGGATGCAGGAGAAGTTTAAGACTCTTCAGGAATAAAAATGAAACGCAAACGTGATTAACTAAAGCCATTTTTCATTATTAGTATGGTTGGATCATCTAAGGTCAGCAGGAAAGATATTGTTTAATGAAGTGAGAATAAATAAAGTATATTTGTATTATTTAACATCTTTTATTGCAGGTTTGTGTAATATTCTGAGTTTGCATTTCACTGTTTTTAATCATTTTGGGGAATACTGAGTCTGTTTTTGTGCAAGTGAGATGAGTGAACACATGCTCACATTTAGTGTAGAACTACAATAACCATCTCGCTTTTGATTATCTTAATGCATCCTTGCTCAATAAAACTATAATTACTTTAAAAAGAAAAAAAAAAAATCTTACCGACCCCAAACATTTGAATGATAAAGTAAAACTTTGTCTCTAAAATGGCCTAAAAGCGATGCCGCCGTCTTCCTGCCTCTCTCACTCTTTGATGTGTTTTTGTTGTGTTCGGGGGTTTGGTGATTGTGGTTGTATGACCCTGGGCTGTGCGTGTGGGAGAGCAGAAGTGAAGTGTTACTCTCTCTCACTCTCTCTGTCTATAAAACACATCAACAGTGTTATTGTGATCCATGCGGATGCATGAAAGAGGGGTTTGTTCTTATGATTCAGTGCTTATAAAAAGGCTGAAGCAGTAGTTGTTTGGTGGGCGGGAATACTGGAGTAGAGGGACAAAATGTCCTCTATAGAGCAGAACAGGGGTCAGAATCTGTTCTGCTTTAGCTGACTGAAACGCACGAGTGGGGACTGTGATAATTGGCAAAGCGTGGTTACTGCAGAGCCCTGTTATTGTATGACTGTGAATATGTGTGAGAATACAACGCTCTCGCCTTTTATTGTGCTTCCTCGGCGTTTGTCCCTCTGAACTGAAACAGCATGTTCAGTTCAAGCACACGGTCAGGACATTCTGTTAACTTCTTTGCACTTTAACAAAGTGTTTATTCTTCTTTCCCACAATGCCTCAGAAACAGTGCTGTGTGGTGGACGTCTGAAGGCACAGTTCCCTCTTCTGGGTTTTTCTTACCCCACTTTCATTTGATGCTTGTTAAAGTGTTAGTTCACCCAAAAATGAAAATTCTGTCATTTATTACTCACCCTCGTGTCGTTCCACACCCGTAAGACCTTCGTTCATATTGAGAACACAAATTAAGATATTCTTGATGAATCTGAGAGCTTTCTGATCCCCCATAGACTGCAATGTAATCACCACTTTCAGGGCCCAGAGAGGTTTTAAAGACATTGTTAAAATAGTCCATTTGACTACAGTGGTTTAATCTTAATGGTATGAAGTGACAAGAATCATTTTTGTGCATAAAAACGACTTTATTCTACAATTTATTCTCTTCTGTGTCAGTCTCTGATGCTGTTCACGTTGTAAACATAGTGCAGCGCTTAGCGCTGGTAGTGTTGTAAGACCACCTAATCCAAGACCAAGACCAAAGTGTGTCGAGACCAAGACCAGACCAGCAATCCTTAAATTCATCTAAAAGATCTATATTACCACCTGAAAAATTTCTTACAAAAATACAATTAGAATAAGACACTATATGGAGCTGTTAACAGACAGACGTGGCACAGAAGCTGCATCCGACTTAGTAAATTTACAAATGCATGAATAATGCAAAATAAAATTTTGTTTATTGAATGTTTATATAAAAGCAATATCAAGTTTACAATTGTGCTCAAATTTGTGAAAAAAGCTTTGATATTGCTTAATTATATCAAGGTATAATATAAAAATCCAGACCTCATACAAGTACTTTTTTTGCAACAATATCTTGAATTTTGTGGGCATTTGCATTCATTTTGGTTACATTTTTGACACAACCCTTATTAATTTCTCACCCAGTACAATAAATAAATCAAATTGCAAATTGCATTACTGATTGCATCTGAAGCAGGAAGTTTTAGACAATGCACCGGCAATTTAGCGATATCCCCGCAGTTGTCGTCTTGACTGGTCTTGAAACAAAATCTTGAGTCCTCTCAATCTGAGACCAAGACAAGACTCTTGGTCTTGTCTTGGTCTCAGATTGAGAGGACTCAAGATTTTGTTTCAAGACCAGTCAAGACGACAACTGCGGGGATATCGCTAAATTGGTCTTTCAAAATTGGTCCTTCAAAAAATGGTCTTAAAGGGTTAGTTCACCCAAAAATGAAAATTATGTCATTAATGACTCACCCTCATGTCGTTCCAAACCCATAAGAACTCCAAACTCCGTTCATCTTCGGAACACAGTTTAAGATATTTTAGATTTAGTCCGAGAGCTTTCTGTCCCTCCATTGAAAATGTATGTACGGTAGACTGTCCATGTCCAGAAAGGTAATAAAAACATCATCAAAGTAGTCCATGTGACATCAGAGGGTCAGTTAGAGTTTGTTGAAGCATCAAAAATACATTGGTCCAAAAATAACAAAAACTACGACTTTCAGCATTGTATTCTCTTTCGGGTCTGTTGTCAATCCGCGTTCACGACTCCGCAGCGACGCTGGACATGGACAGTATACCGTACATACATTTTCAATGGAGGGACAGAAAGCTCTCGGACTAAATCTAAAATATCTTAAACTGTGTTCTGAAGATGAACGGAGGTCTTACTGGTTTGGAACGACATGAGGGTGAGTCATTAATGACATAATTTTCATTTTTGAGTGAACTAACCCTTTAAGACCAAGACCGGTCTCGAGTACTACAACACTAGCTTCCGTGTTTACATCAGAACGCCGACTCAGTATTGGCCTGGCTCCTATGTCAGCATCACATGTATGCGTCAAGGTGCTCCTGTGAGCAGAGTCAGACACTGAAGGAAAAATATTGTTGAATAAAGTTGTTATTTTTGTTTTATTTTTGCACACAAAAAGTATTCTCGTCATTTCATAACATTAAGGTTGAACCACTGTAGTCAAATGGACTATTTTAACAATGTCTTTACTACCTTTCTGGACCTTGAAAATGGTAATTATGTTGCAGACTAAGGTCAGAAAGTTCATGGATTTCATCAAAAATATCTTAATTTGTGTTCCAAAGATGAACAAAGGTCTTACAAGTGTGGGATGACATGAGGGTGAGTAGTTAATGACAGAATTTTCATTTTTGGGTGAACTAACCCTTTAAAGGCAAATGAAACAACTGTGTTTTTTCGCCATTTCCCCCTTCACATTCACACCATGCTTTAGGATTTCTATGAGAAATCAATGAGAGGCTGCACTGCCTCCCTGTTCCTCGGACTTAGAATCAATATGAACTGACATAATACAAAAACTGCACAGTTTATCTACAATAAAAAGAAAAGCTATAATGATTTGTGCATGTCTGCGTCTAGACTCACTTTTTACTGCTAGTATTTGTAATTATTACTGCTTCTGAGGGCAGGTTGGATTTCTCCCTCCGTGCCTTTAAACACCAATTCACACTGCACAGACAGATGCCGACAGACGACACTTCGTCGGGTTTTGTCGGATCAGTATGTTAACCCTGTCGCCATTGGTTTGCTCTCTTTATTTTTTCACCATTTGAGCAAGCTGAATCAGCGGTTGTGGAATGTCTGAGAAGTGACGTACTGTAATCTGGTGACTGTCAACAATGGTCGTGTCTGTCGGGCAGCGGGAATTAACAATATAATTAAGCTCTGTTTTTGGGCTGAGTCTGACATTGCTGTTCCTCAGAGGACAACAGCTTAAGCACTCATTTCCATCTCATTACTCAAACACCTGCGACCTCTGACCCCACCTCACCTGCAGCACAAGTATGAGCCTGCCTAACGAAGCCCATGTCTGAAAATCTGCTCAATGACTAGATCAATACATTTTTAGAAAAGCAAGTGTTTGCCTTGGGCTGGAATGAATGGTGTTGAATAGCACTTGACCAGGTGACTCTTGACAAACTGAAGGAACATTTTTGAGAACGAGTCTTTGCTGTAGTATGTAGAACGTCAGGCACGAGTAGACGACTACCAGTAGAAAACACTGCATTCTACAACTGTAACACTAGAAAACATCCATAAAACATAGTGATGCTTGCAAAAACATGGATACAATATTATACAGTTGGTGTGACAGGTTCTAGTTGTTCTGACCAATGAGCTGATCAGTCATTTTCTTGAAAAGATCTGATAACAGATCAAATAATACCCTAGCAACCACACAAAATGCCCTAGCAACCACCTAACAATTCCATAGCAACCACCCAACACCATGATCAGACAAGCCTGGACATCAACATGTGGGAAGTGAGTGGCATGGCAACAAGACCATTAGTCGACTCAACAGTTGAGGTGTAAACAGGTGAAGACGAACATAACACTAAGCGAAAGACAGAGAAGACAAGCCTGTGCTGCGGTTGCTAACAGACAGGTACCTCAGGGACAGAGGAGTGTATACAAACAACATCAGACATCCAAACACATAAACAGCTGGGACGTAACAAAAGCCCACTAACAGAGAGAAAAACAGAAACTCAATACACAGGTGGCCATTGATACAATTATGCCCTAATAAAGGAGAAGACAGATGTGAATTGACTTGATGAACAGGTGGAAAAGAACAATAGAAGATCTAATAGATGAGGGGTGTAGGGGCCATTCACACAAAATGTGTTTTTGAATTTAAAAACACGAGACTGGAATGGGAAAGATGTATTTTTAAAAGTTGAAATACTTTTAACTTGAGTGCCGTGATTTTAGAATATGAATTTAGAGCTGCAAATGATTTAAGTGCAATGGTCAAACATGTCAGTCTACCACATGTTAAGAAACATAAGAAAACAATGGAAAAGCAGCACAATGGAATGCAAAAAACTTTTTTTTTTTGTTTGTTTAAAAACATGACGCAGGGCAGTGGAATGAAACATTTGCTGCAAAATACACAATCGCAATGGTCAAACATGTCTGTCTAGTGCATGCCTACAGGAAAACTATCGAAAAGCCGCATAGTAGCTGTGTTTACATGGACCCTAATAATCCATTTGTAACCAGACTAGTAGCACAGTTGGAAAAATGTAAAAAGAAGTCACATGTAGCCACGTCAATCGGAATGAATTGGCCAAACAATTTCATTCAGATTGTAAGGGTTGGTTTAAACCTTTTCTAATCCAATCGAGAGGACATGTAAACACTGGAACCCAAATTGAATCCCATCGAGAGGACATGTAAAGACTGAAACCCAAAACTGGAAAGTTCTGAGCATGTGCAATGACGTAGAAATGGCGTAATGGCGTATGACGCATGGAACAAGCTATTGTTGTTGTTGAATATAGTATCTTAAAGGTGCCGTAGAACTTTTTTTAAAAAGATGTAATGTAAGTCTAAGGTGTCCCCTGAATGTGTCTGTGAAGTTTCAGCTCAAAATACCCCATAGATTTTTTTTAATTCATTTTTTTAACTGCCTATTTTGGGGCATCATTATAAATGAGCCGATTCAGGGCTGCTGGCCCTTTAATTGCTCGTGCTCTCCGCCCACGGAGCTCGCGTTTGCCTTAAACAATATAAAAAAAGTTCAAACAGCTAATATAACCCTCAAAATGGATCTTTACAAAGTGTTCGTCATGCAGCATGTCTAATCGCGTAAGTACAGTGTTTATTTGAATGTTTACATTTGATTCTGAATGAGTTTGATAGTGCTCTGTGGCTAACGGCTAATACTACACTGTTGGAGAGATTTATAAAGAATGAAGTTGTGTTTATGAATTATACAGACTGCAAGTGTTTAAAAATGAAAATAGCGACGGCTCTTGTCTCTGTGAATACAGTAATAAACAATGGTAACTTTAACCACATTTAACAGTACATTAGCAACATGCAAACGAAACATTTAGAAAGACAATTTACAAATATCACTAAAAATATCATGTTATCATGAATCATGTCAGTTATTATTGCTCCATCTGCCATTTTTCGCTGTTGTTATTGCTTGCTTACCTAGTCTGATGATTCAGCTCTGCACAGATCCAGACGTTAATGCCTGCCCTTGTCTAATGCCTTTCATAATGTTGGGAACATGGGCTGGCATATGCAAATATTGGGGGCGTACACCCCGACTGTTACGTAACAGTCGGTGTTATGTTGAGATTCGCCTGTTCTTCGGAGGTCTTTTAAACAAATGAGATTTATATAAGAAGGAGGAAACAATGGAGTTTGAGACTCACTGTATGTCATTTCCATGTACTGAACTCTTGTTATTCAACTATGCCGAGGTAAATTAAATTTTTGAATCAAGGGCACCTTTAAATGACTGTCGAGTCATTCTAAAATTCTCCTTCCACTCATCGTCTGTGAAGTGGAGCAGGACAACGTCCAATCAGTCCTTGTTTCTGACTCTTATCCACAGACGCCTTTGTTTTGTGCATAGGAAGGGGCATTTTTACTACGTGATATAGATAAATATTAAGTCTGCTCTTAACAAAGAAACGAAGCAATGTAGGAGAATGGTTGGTATGCGCAAACAGCGGGAAACTGTATATTCGTGCAGTGTGCATGTCAAAAAATCACTTTATTTAGCGTTAATGAAACCACTAGGTTCAGATTCATCAATCGGAATGGAAAAGCTGTCCATGTAAACATAGCCACTGAAATGCAAAAAACAAGTTTGGGGTCGTCCACACCGAAGGCAGTGAGATGAAAAACAGTGCAAGGCAGGGTTGCCAAGTCCACAGTTTTTGGTTTACTTTTAAACTGTTGCCACAGGTTAAAGGTTTGAAATATTGCATAATTCATATTTGACTGAAATGCTTGTATTGGAATTTATTACATTCTACCAATGATAAAACTGTGCTGGATGTTATGTTTTGCAAAGGAGGGTCATTGGTAGAAAGCCTTTGAGCTGTGTTTATGATCACTACGATATAGTGGTTTTCAATTTCCATAATCGTGAATGTAAAATATGTATTTTAGAAATAGGAATGGCATATTTTGAGTTTTGATATTTGGGATATGGTCATTGGGCTAGACCAGGCAACCCTGGTGCAAGGTCTAAAGGCAGGGGTGTCCAAACACAGTCCTGGAGGGCGACTCTCTAGAGTTTAGTTCCAACTTGCCTCAACACACTTGTCTGGAAGTTTCTACTATGCAGAGTAAGAGCTTGATTAGCTGGTTCATGTGTGTTTAATTGGGGTTGGAGGATTGGGGCCCTCCAGAAGCAGGATTGGACACCCCTGGTCTAAAGATATGTTTTTTTTATTTTTTAAACTTCTTTGTTGCCGTTTTTTTTAGAACAATGTGTCATGCATGAAGATGTGAAATGGTCAACCATATCAGTCAAGCGCATATTGAAACAGCAGTGGAAACAATGAAAAATCAGTGCAGTGGAATGCAAGTTTTTTTGTGTGCTTCAAAATGTGAGACGCCGTTTCAGAATTGATTGCGTTTCAGAATGAAGTGTCAATGGTCAAACACATCTGTCTATGGCAAGCTTACATAGAAAAACAATGGAAAAGCAGCACAGTGGAATGCATAAACATTCTGAGTCAATCACACAGACTAGATAGACAGCTGCACTCACTTCTTGCACATGACACAGTTTTCTAAAAATACGACGGTCAAGTTAAAATAAATTCAACTTTTTTTCCCCATTCATTTTTAAATGAAAAACGCGTTCTGTGTGAACCAGCCCTAATTCTGCTTCACATCATTCCTAATAACACCCCTTAATCCTGGTTATATTCCAGTAACGCACAGCTTTAGTTGGAACACAGCTTCTGCATAACAGCTTTCATTTTGTTTTACCATTGTAAATGAAGACAGATAGAGAGGAAACAGGTTCGCAAACAGTGAGTCATATCCTACAGGTCCCGACGTGTCGACAGACTATTGAGAGGAACAGGTGGGTTGGAGAGATGCAACAGAGAAAGAGAAAAAAAGCTGTACAGCTGTAGTGTGGCTGAATACAAATGTATTTATGTGTAGCAAGCAACACTTTATTTATTCTCTCCTGCTGTGGAGTGTGACTGACTAGCGAGTGTGTTTGTCTAACAGACCTCTCCTGCTGTAAAGTGGACCGGGCTACTCTCAGGTCCTTCATCTCGCCCTCCGCCCGCTCCAGTCTCTGGGTTACCTCCTCCTCCTTCTGTTGCCACGCCAACAGCTGCTCCTGCATGGACTCGCATCTTTGTTGACATGACAACCGGCTCTCCTCCTTCTCCCTCAGGTCTTGGGACAGCCTTCAGGGGAAAGCGTGAACACGTTGACTCACGACACATGCAACCGTTTAAATCCACATAAAAGCTAGATATCTGCACACACACAATTAAAGAGCTTTCTTCTGAAACTAAGAGTGCTGATTCACTGCATACTGCCTACATACATCCTACCATGCTGAAATGACCAGTATATGTTGTGATTTGGATGTTTGAAAGCTGGGTATCCATGTGCTAATATCCACAGTTGATTCCAATAGAGTTGGCAATGGCACATGTTGCTATGCAAACACAATAACTGAGCACAAACAATACTTAGCACACACAAATAATGGTTTAAATAATTAGTAGATGGAATTATTTGTATCTGTATGTTTTAGTACTGAATTAAATAAACTACTAAGTCTCTTCTGCTCCCCAAGGCTGCATTTATTTGATCAAAAATACAGTAAAAACAGTAATATTGTGAATTATTTTTACAATTTAAAATAACTGTTTTCTATTTGAATATATTATAAAATGTTATTTATTCCTGTGATCAAAGCTGAATTTTCAGCATCATTACTCCAGTCTTCGGTGTCACATGATCCTTCAGAAATCATTCTAATATGCTGATTTGCTGCTCAAGAAACATTTCTGATTAGATCAATGTTGAAAACAGTTGTGCTGCTTCATATTTTTGTTTCTTTCTGTGTTCTCTGATGAATATAAAGTAAAAAACAAAAACAAAACAAAAAACAACAACAAAAAAAAAACGCATTTATGTGAAATCTTTTGTAACATAAATGTTTTTACTGCCACTTTTGATCAATTTAATGAGTCTTTGCTGAATAAAAATATTAATTTTTTATTATTTAATTAATATTAAATAATAAAGTATAATATTAAATAATATTAAAAAACTTTTGAATGCTAATGTGAACTTATATTTACACAAGTCCATACAAGTGATTTTATTTTATGCAACAGTTCAATAAACAAGAACTTAATATTAGGCAACTTACATTTAAGACACAATATCACCAGCTACTTTGTCCACCAAATGTAAATAGCTCCAAATTAAGTAAAAGCAGAATCAACTGAAGCGACTCAGAGCTTGGTGTTTCATTGCGGAATGAATCAAATTGTTTGAATGGATCGATTAAATGAATGATTTAATGACTGATTCATTACAACAGTCACTTGTTTTGCTCGTGAATGAATTGGTTGAAAAAATGATTCAATTACTAACTCAAAAAGACAGTCACCTGTTGCCACCTACTGGTGAAACCATGTAACCTGCAGAAAAAGTCTCTTGGTTGATACTTACAGTATCTCTGCCTAGTGAGCACACCTATGATGTCTATAAATGTTATCAGGTAGACACCTAACTGTAAGTTTTGGAAACATGCTTATGTTCAACTACAAACAGACTCTTAAAGAGATCTTATACAAAATCATTAGGGTCTGTCTGCAGTACCAGAGGCTGCAGTTTCAGGACACTAATATAAGATGGATAACATTCACAGTGTGAGTACAGAATGTGACCCTAGTTGTGGTTATTAGCAAAATTTTGTGGGCAAAAAAGTTCTGTTGTCTATTGTCAATTCTGTAGTGATGTACAAAGCACAGTTCACACATAAATCACTTTCAAACCAAGCAGGTTTCTGTTGGGGAATCTGTGTGGGGAAACTTTTTGCACTCACAAAAATTCCAGATTGTGTGGATTCCTATTAAAATGACTAGATTTTACAGACAAAAATTCGAGTTTCAGAGTCGTCATCTGATTGTGTGAATTCTACAGGATAGGAAACATGTATTTCGCCGCCTTTAAACAAAAGGTCTGCCTGGAAACAAATCAGCCATGATGCCACAATCCCTCATGGAAGAAGAAAGCTGTTGTGTTTACAACTGACAATGAGCGCTTGTCGGGATCAACTAAAATCTGGACTTTTAAAAGTATGTGAAAATCGCAGCATAGACTCTTTAAAATACATCCAAGATGTATTTTATTGTAGGGTCTGTTATTGTAGGGACATAGACGTTACACCTTTTAGCCTTTTAGCAATCAAGATGAATTTCAAGACAAACTGTAGGTTTGCAACACTGTAAGTTGTTAGTATTTGGTAGAAATACTGCTTTGGTTGCACTTTTTTCAGACATCCAATTTGGTAGGTGGCGCTGTCACAAAACACTTAGACATGCGGTCCTAGATTTGTGGTTCCCCTGAAACTGCAGCCTCCGGTACTGCAGGATTGTACCGTTGTGAATAGGAATATGACATGAAGTTGACATGAAGCTAACTTATCTGGAAAAAAAAATCCTATACCTGTCTGAAGAAGGACTTCCTGGAGAAACCGTCACATTTCTATTTCTCTCCCTTTCCTATCTCTCCTTGTCTATCTTTTTCCTGCAGGACAAAACTAGGAAATTCCCAAACACAGCTGATCTTATCTGTTGGCCTCCAGCCTCCTCTCCCCCTGGTTGAGGAAGGCATTTTGGGAAAAGGTGTGATAATGACACACTTCCCATGAGCAACAGTTATCATTTAAAGATCAGACAGTTTCCTCCATAAGATAGTGTGGCAGCAGATCTCGTCTGGCCCTTCGAAGAGGAACCAGGCAGCCAAAAAAAGGGGGCTGGTATGGCCTTAGATCTGAGCTGGTGTCCTTAATTCAGACAAAGATAAGCGCCATCCCACAGGCACGCTCACATCTGTGGATTTTTTTGTATGCCTGAATCCCGTGGATAAAACATTTTCCCAAAGTACACACTGGCTTCTTTGGAATGCCTAAACAATTAAGGAAATACTGAAGCTTAACATATGTTCACTATAAAGTTGAATACGGAATGAAAGCAATGTGGGGAGCACATGGGCTTTTCTGTGGGCGTTACGGAGCCAAGGAGTCACTCTTCCATACTTTTTGGGTATAGAAGAGTGAGAACCGGGGTTAAAGATGACAGGGGTCGGATTTAAAATAGATTCAGTCTGATATCTGTCATCAGAATAAATCATTAGCGCCTGTGACATATGAGTCTACTTTGCAGATATCGTGGCTCCATTGAGATGGTGACAATTAAAGGAGCTTTGAAAACTGAGATGAGTGTGTGTATGTGTGTGAGGTGCGGGAAACTCTGAAACCCGAAGCCCTGTGAGTGGGAAGTGCTTCTATCTTCCATCACAGAGCTTCACACGCAGCTTAAGCCTGCTGACACATTACAGAATTTAATATCTATATAATATCACTCCGTTTGAAACAGAGCTGTGATATATGGAGAGGAGGGGGAGGGTGTAAGACCTCGAAACACAGAACATCACGCACATATGTGCCGCTTTCTAAGCTCAAAGGCATCAGGTCCTCTTTCATCAGGTCTTCTTTCTCTCATCTTCTGTCCTTTATCCTCCTTTTGCAGTACTAGGTATGGAATCTTATTTCCACCACTAAATAAAAAAATAAAAAAGGTAATTGCGATTTTTTATTTCACAATTATGACTTTTTTTCTCACAATTGCGAGTTTTTATCACGCAATTCTGACATTATAACATGCAGTTTTGAATTGCGTGATAAAAACTTGCAATTGTGAGAAAAAAAGTCAGAATTGTAAACTCACAATTCTGACTTTTTTCTCAGGATTGTGAGTTTATATCTTGCAATTCTGACTATAATATGCAGTTCTGACTTTATATCTCACAATTCTGACTTTATATCTCGCAATTCTGACTTTATATCTCGCAATTCTGACTTTATAACTCGCAATTCTGACTTTTTTCTCAGGATTGTGAGTTTATATCTTGCAATTCTGACTATAATATGCAGTTCTGACTTTATATCTCACAATTCTGACTTTATATCTCGCAATTCTGACTTTATATCTCGCAATTCTGACTTTATAACTCGCAATTCTGACTTTTTTCTCAGGATTGTGAGTTTATATCTTGCAATTCTGACTATAATATGCAGTTCTGACTTTATATCTCACAATTCTGACTTTATATCTCGCAATTCTGACTTTATATCTCGCAATTCTGACTTTATAACTCGCAATTCTGACTTTTTTCTTAGGATTGTGAGTTTATATCTTGCAATTCTGACTATAATATGCAGTTCTGACTTTATATCTCACAATTCTGACTTTATATCTCGCAATTCTGACTTTATATCTCGCAATTCTGACTTTATAACTCACAATTCTGACTTTTTTCTCAGGATTGTGAGTTTATATCTTGCAATTCTGACTATAATATGCAGTTCTGACTTTATATCTCACAATTCTGACTTTATATCTCGCAATTCTGACTTTATATCTCGCAATTCTGACTTTATAACTCGCAATTCTGACTTTATATCTCGCAATTCTGACTTTATATCACACAATTCTGACTTTATAACTCCCAATTCCGACTTTATATCTCGCAGTTCTGACTTTATAACTCCCAATTCTGACTTTATATTTCGCAATTCTGACTTTATATCTCGTAATTCTGACTTTAAATTTCGCAGTTCTGACTTTATATCACGCAGTTCTGACTTTATATCACAATTCTGACTTTATAACTCCCAATTCTGACTTTATATTACAATTCTGACTTTATAATTAAATTCTGACTTTATATCACAATTCTGACTTTATAACTCGCAATTTTGACTTTATATCACGCAACTCTGACTTTATAACTCCCAATTCTGACTTTATATCACGCAACTCTGACTTTGTATCACAATTTTGACTTTATAACTCCCAATTCTGACTTTATATCACGCAATTCAGACTTTATATCACGCAATTCTGACTTTATATTTCAATTCTGACTTTATAACTCAATTCTGACTTTATAACTCCCAATTCTGACTTTATATCACGCAATTTTGACTTTATATTTCGCAATTCTGACTTTATATCACGCAGTTCAGACTTCATATCACAATTCTGACTTTATATCACGCAACTCTGACTTTGTATCACAATTTTGACTATATTTCACAATTCTGACTTTATAACTTGCAGTTTTGACTTTATATCACGCAGTTCTGACTTTATATCACAATTCTGACTTTATAACTCCCAATTATGACTTTATATCTCGCAATTCTGACTTTATATCTCAAAATTCTGAGAAAAAATGTAGAATTGTGAGATATAAACTTGCAATTGCGAGAAAAAAAGAGAACTGTGAGATAAAAAAAGTCGCAATTATCTTTTTATTTTTTATTTCATGGCGGAAACAAGCTTTTATAACCAGGCACTGCAAAAATGTTTAAAAGAAAAAAAAAGATATGTAAAAATGAGATTTAACTTGTCTTCTATCCATGCAGGAGAAACAGTCCAAATGATGACGTGTTTAAATACATGATGAATGCCTGTAATGGGTTTTGTAATGCCAGTGTGTTTTTATGTCTGAGGTCGCTTTGCCCTCAGTGAAAAGCTTTCAGGTCTTTTTAGCCTTTCTTTATCTGCGTGTTGTCCTCTCTCCATTTCAGACTGGTGAGCAATCATGAAAAACAGCACACAGCACTCCAAACCACAGCCTGGAATGTGCATCAATCCACGGAGACTCTTGTAGATGACTGACAGACGCTAACAAACTCTGTCTCTACCACACATAAACACACAGACACACACACTCACCACACTTTTACATAGACAAACACACGATCACACCCTAGTCAAACAAATACACAATAGTTCATGGTTGTGCACAATTTAGTGGACCATGACATCAATCAAAACAGACAAAATGTGACCAAAGATGCCTGACATGCTTCTATTTATAACTTCCTGGTTAGTGAGTTCAGTATTTGTGTGTACAGTATATGAGAAACTACTGCTTTTCTCTTCTCAGAGAAAAGGTTGCCCTGTCATTGTATTGACATGTTGTCTCAGGTGTTTGACATAACAAATCCTTAACACAAATAGAAATTGAATCAGTTAGCAAAATATAAAGTGTGGATAACAATTATCATAGTTTAAAAACCAAACTCTGTCATGAAACTCTAGAAAGGATTAGTTCACTTCAGAATTCAAATTTTCTGATAATTTACTCACCCTTGTGTCATCCAAGATGTTTATGTCATTCTTTATTCAGTCAAAAGAAATGAAGGTTTTTGATGAAAACATTCCAGGATTTTTCTCCATATAGTGGACTTCACTGGGGTTCAAGGGTTGAAGGTCCAAATGTCAGTTTCAGTTCAGCTTCAAAGAGCTCTACATGATCCCAGACGAGGAATAAGAGTCTAATCTAGAGAAATTATCAGTCATTTTCTAAAATATGTATATATATATATATATATATATATATATATGTATGTATATAACACATATACTTTTTAACCACAATGTGATTACGCAGTGTGTGGTGCATCACACAGCAGTGCAAGATGAGCATTTGTGGTTAAAAAGTTTATTTTTATTTATTTATTTATTTTATTTTTGTTAGAAAATGGCCAATTGTTTCTCTAGATAAGACTCTTATTCCTCGTCTGGGATCATGTGGAGCTCTTTGAAGCTGCATGAAACTGACATTTGGACCTTCAACATGTTGAACCCCAGTGAAGTCCACTATATGGAGAAAAATCCTGGACTGTTTTCCTCAAAAACCTTAATTTCTTTTCGACTGAAGAAAGAAAGACATGAACATCTTGGATGACATGGGGGTGAGTAAATTATCAGGAAATTTGAATTCTGAAGTGACGCAACCTGCTGACACGTTTTAATTACAGCCTGCTGACAATTACATCGTTAAGTGTGCACAAGCTGATTGGTTCCTGGTGCATCTGTAGCCAATGAGCTTGATGCTCAACATTTAAATAGTTGGTCAGTCAGTCAAAACGAAGCACAACTGTGTGATGTTTCATTCTTACGGTTGTACCTCTCTATGGCGGCCGTCTGTTCGCTCCACAACGCTTGCAGATCCTCTTTCTCCACAGACTTTATCCTGAAAGACAACAGAGATGTGTTTTTATTTAAAGCAGCGGCTGCTAACATCTGTTCCCTCTTTCCTCTATTGCCTCTGGAGCTGAGAGATACTGAAAAAATTTCCCTTCCCCAAAAAAGTCACCCAAGCATGTCCCTCTGGCATCCGCTTCTAACACCAGCATCTCAGCGTGAGCAGCTAAACAATGGCGTGTAAACGAGTGTAGCCCAGGGCACGTCCATGTGTGATGTTAGCAGGTACCAGCAAGGGTATAATGGGTGTTGAAATCTCACTGAGCGAGAGGGAGAAGGTGAAAACAAGAAAGCAGGTGGAAAAGAGATGGAAACTCAATCTGACATACAGCTGTTAAGTGTTATGTTTTTTTTGTAACATCGCTCTGTAGTTTGAGTAATAATATGAAACTCGGTTAGTGAGCACAGAAGTGACAAGTGTGGGAGTCTAATAAAACAGAATGAAAGCCATAGTGGCGTCAAGTGATATGTTATTATGATAAGCGCTTCTGAGGAAAAAATGATCAAAGTTTGTGAATTAAATCATTTGAAAGATATTCAGTTATTTGAAAGTCACACATTTCTCAGTTATTTTATGCACTGCCATTCACAGATATGTTTTTTTAGGTCATTCTATTCTTCTTCAGATTCACTTACTTATCATGTTAACACTTTATAATAAGGTTCTTGTTAAAGGGGTCATGACATGAGAAATCAAATTTGCCTTGATCTTTTGACACATAAAGGGTCTTTGTAGCATTAAAACATCCTGAGGGTTTCTGTTTCATAGCTTAAAACATCCTCCGTATAAACACAGCAGTTGTTTGATTGAGCTCCAAAAACAGCTGATATTACGGGATCTGTGACAGCAAATATATTTGCATATGACTTCCTCCTCAATGATTAGTTAAACATCATTGCACCACAGGCCCCACCCACTGTCAGGCAGTCACTTAACGGCTGATATTTGCCAACACTGGATGTGTGCGTCGCAAATATAACCCATTACAATCACTGAATCTGTCTACACTGATACAGTATACA
Source organism: Megalobrama amblycephala (assembly GCF_018812025.1). Classification (NCBI taxonomy): domain Eukaryota; kingdom Metazoa; phylum Chordata; class Actinopteri; order Cypriniformes; family Xenocyprididae; genus Megalobrama; species Megalobrama amblycephala. Next base: position 4,387,742 of record NC_063062.1, read on the forward strand.
GATGTTCAGTTTCTGACACACTCCACACACTTGAGTCTGTCGACGACAGGACAAATGAAAGAGCGAAAGAACATTCGCTTTGATGCGTCCAGTTTAAACAGCTAGTTTGAGTCTCTGTACAGACTTCAGAAGAATCCCAGCGTCGGAAACAAGTTTATTTTAATGGCGTCCTGGATTGTGTTGGAGGATTATATACAATACTTCTACAGCAATTATTAATGTAAATGTTCACTAATGTTATCTAATGTTAATACATGGATCCGTATTGTAAAGTGTTACCTTTCTTTTTCAGATTTACCCGTATCTAAACACGTCAGACAGATGGCCTTTTCGTGTCACAATAATCTGCAAAGTGGACCAAACTTTGTTGCCGCAAGTCAAAAGCCTGGCTAAGCGAGACTATTAATATGCAAACAGGGGGCTTTTGTGTGCCTGTGTGTATGAGCGTGCTTTCATTTAATGCGTGCCAGACAGCGTTTACATGCGTGTCTATCACTCTGTCATTGCTTTAACTCATTAATTCACCATGACATTCTCAAACTCTGCATGCTAGTCAAGCAATTGTGTCATGCGACATCTAAACATTTGCTGCATATGTACATGAAAAACCTACAATCTTGTTTTTCTTTCATGGTTGGGACTTGCCATCTATTATATTATAAAAACAATGTAATATAATCTAATATATTATAATATACAATGAACTTGCCATTGATTTTGCAATAATATAATATAATATAATATAATATAATATAATATAATATAATATAATATAATATAATATAATATAATATAATATAATATAATATAATATAATAATATAATATAATATAATATAATATAATATAATATAATATAATATAATATAATATAATTAACCCCAACCCTTAAAACTAACCCGAAGTGAAAACTTTCTGCATTTTTACATTTTCTATTGTAGCATTTGGTCAATTTTTAAGTTGTTTTCCTCGTGGAGACTTTGGCTTGTCTCCACAATGTAAGTGACAAAGGATGCATGATATATTGCATCACATTTCTGTCACATATATTAGAGATTTTTTCAGTTATCGGTAGCAGTCAGTTATTTGAATGTGAATGTTTTATAAACAATAGGAGAGCCATAATTATCCACAGTGTCACGCAGAGTCGAAGCACATCCAAAACAATGTTCTTCTGCAAAAATGCATGCAGTTTTGTTTTTCAAAACTTACCTAGTGGACCTTTAAAGGTATAGTTCATCCAAAAATAAAATAGCCATCCTGGGTGTAAATGACTATCTTCTTTCAGACGAACACAGTCAGAGATGTATTTAAAAATATCCTTAGTCCTCCAAGGTTAAAATGGTCGTGAATGGGGGGGGGCTGCATTTTGAAGCCAAAAATAATGCATCCATCCATAGAAAAAAGTAATCCATATGACTCCAGAGGGTTAATAAAAGTCTTCTGAAGCAAAGCGATGCAGTTTTGTAAGAAAAATATCCATATTTAAAACTTTATAAATTCAAATAACTAGCTTTCGGCAGACGACCGTATGTAGAATGCACAAGTCGACTTGTGCCAAATGAGTAATCCTCTGACATGATGAATGACGCAGGATGAAGGAGTATCGTAAGCTTCGACGTCTCCTCTTCTCTTATATCGAAATCCTCTGACATTTCACTTTAAAAATTGATCATTTTAGACTTATAATCCGTGACCGGTGTTTTGTTTCTCTCTATCCTCTGTGCTTCCGCGTTCATCATTATGTTGTGCGTCAAGTCAAAGGATCCTCTTCCGCTGTAAATCGACTTGCGCATTCTGTGTCGTCTGCCGGAAGCTAGTTATTTGAATTTATAAACTTTTAATTATGGATATTTGTCTTAGAAAAACGCATCGCTTTGGTTCAGAAGACATTTATTAACCCCCTGGAGTTGTGTGGATTACTTTTTTTTATGGATGGATGCATTATTTTTGGCTTCAAAACGCAGCCCCCCCATTCATAACCATTATAAACCTTGAAGGACTAAGGATATTTTTAAATATATCTCCGATTGTGTTTGTCAGAAAGAAGATAGTAATATACACCTAGGATGGCAAGTAAATCATGGGATACTTTTCATTTTTGGGTGAGATATCCCTTTAAAATCTATTTTTCACACTGTACATTATAATGTTGTAGCATTGAAAATGATAGATTTTATTTTTAGTGTTTTATTTTTAATTTATTTATACAAAATAATACACTACCGTTCAAAAGTTTGGGCTCTGTACGATTTTTTAATAGTTTTTAATGTTTTTGAAAGAAGTCTCTTCTGCTCACCAAGGGTGCATTTGCATTTGAACAAAAACACAGTAAAAACTGTAATATTGTGAAATATAATAAATTAACTAATTTTAACAAATATAATGTAAATATATTTTAAAATGTAATTTACTCCAGTGACTTTTGAAAGATAGTATAGTATAGAACTCAGTCATTTACTGGTTTTCAACCATAACATGATAATAATTATTGGCATATCAGTAACTGTAACATCGCTGCATCCCTCGTTCCAGGTAAAATCTGACCCTCTCACACCCACTCAACCCAGATAACTTCACACACAGGACTCTGCAGACATATTCTCCCTCTGGCTCTCAGACTGACCTTCCTGTCGATCAGGACACAAGCACAGACCTTGCATGTCTGAGCCCGGGTGCTAATAAACGGGAAACTCTCCTCTCCACTTTTTTTTTTTTTTTTTTGCCCTCTGCAAATCATCTACGCCAGCCGAGGCTCCTGGGGCCTGATGTTAAGCACAACATAGCAGAGAAATCCCTGCATTGCTAAGTTGAATAACAATCAGTCTCTCGCTCTCTGTCTCATTCCCTCGTTCTCTAGTTTCTCCAATTCTCTCTCAAGGTCAGCACGGTATAGATTCCCTGCGGGTGTCGTCTGTCAAGCATTCTGCATCCCCCCCATCCCAACTCACAAATATTTTTCACCCTCACACGCCAACACTCCCCATCCTACCCCATCGACTCCCTCAACGCCAGTCTAGGGAGAACCTGGGGAGTTTGTGTCTCCCAGCTGAGCCGAACGAGAGCGATGGTGTCTTATGGAGGTTTGGTGAAGACCTTTCTTCCTTTGTTTATTGTGGTTGCCTGAAGGTTTCGCTGAGCTCTGTGACACACTGCTATCTGACAGCGGGTTAAGATAACCTTTTATTTCCCCTGGATCTCTGTGACACTAGAGATAAGAGTGAGGGGGAGAGGAAAAGGGAGGGAGAAAGAAAGAGAAAATGATTATGGGATTAACATGTTAAAGATGGATGTCCCTGTTTGGATGAAAACATGGCAGCTGTCAGGTCAAGTGGACCTGAAAACAAGAACGCAATCTGTAACTCTCACATGGTCACTAGAAGTCTGTCCCTACCAAATGGATCAGATTTGATAGAAATATATGATCTGAGATGATCTTTAGCTCATACTTAAGGATAAGGTATTTGATTAAATCTCTAAGACACATCAATGAAGAACTGAAGATATGAATTATCCCTCAAATTATGCACCTTGATGAGAAGAGGTGTGCTATTATAAGTGACTGGGAAAATGGCAAAACAAAAGGAGGCTTTGAAGAAGGGAACCTAGCCATATCTAGGGACCACAAAATAATTTGGATATAGGCACCACCAAAACAATGACTGATTTCTCAGATTGATCAAAGTGCCTGAATAATTTTTGGTTTGACTAAATATACACATGTATATATATATATATATATATATATATATATATATATATTTCTTCTGCTCATCAAGCCTGTATTTATTTGATCAAAAATACAGAAAAAACAGTAACATTGTAAAATATTATTACAACTTAAAATAATTGTTTTCTATTTTAATATACTTTAAAATATAATTTAATTCATCAGCCATTATTCCAGTGTTCAGTGTCACATGATCCTTCAGAAATCATTCTAATCATTCTAATATTTTTTTGGAACCTGTGCTACTTTTTTTTAGGATTCAATGATGAATAAATAGTTAAAAAGAACAGCATTTATTCAATCATTTATTCATCTTTACTATCACCTTTTTATCAATTTAACACATCTTTGCTGAATAAAAGTATTAATTTCTTTCAAAAAAAAGGAAAAAAAAAGAAAATAAATTACTGACCTCAAACTTTTGAACGGTAGTGTATATTGTTACAAAAGATTTCTATTTAAGATTCTTATAATATTTTTTGTCTTTTTATTCATCAAAGAATCCTGAAGAATCCAGCACAACTGTTTCCAACATTGACAATAAATCAGCATATTAGAATGATTTCTGAAGGATCGTGTGACACTGACGACTGTAATGATATTGAAAATTCAGCTTTGATCACAGGAATAAATTACATTTTAAAATATATTAAAATAGAAAACCATTATTTTAAATTGAAATAATATTTCACAATATTACAGTGTTTTTCTGTATTTTTGATCAAATAAATACAGTCTTGATGAGCATAAGAAACTTCTTTCAAAAACATAAAAAATTGTAAAGTGACATTTTTGATATTTTTGATATATTTTTACTAGTGGGTGCAGGACACTATAGTTCATTTATGTAAGTGAGAATAGCAAAATAAAGTAAACTGTGACATATTATACCCAAAAATTCTTCATACAGTGGACTACCAGTAAAATTGATACAAATTTGGAACCAAAAATTACTCAGACACTTTGACCTGACCATGTTTTGCTTAAGTGTTATCTGACATAATTAAGATTATTTTTTTCTGACAGTTTCTTGTCATATTTTATTACCATTGAATAAACTGTATTAATGAAAGAAATGTTCAAGGTGTCTGAATGCATTTTGGTTTGACTGTATACCTTAGCAAATGCATTGCAACAACCTGACATCCACTGTGGAATTGGATCATGAAGGAAACGTTTGCAAGGGTAAGAACCAGTCATATTTTCTTCAAAACAAGTACAAATGTAATTTATAATCAAAATAATGGTGCAATAACATGTTCTTTCCTTATCATTCTCTTCCTTTCTCTCCTATAATAATCGGTGGCCAGCACTCTTTGAGGTTTATTAATGGGTAACAAATGGAGGTGGAATCTGTGGCATGTGAGACAGTCTATTTCTTAGAGAGCGCTTCGATGTTCCACATGCATGATTTAGGCCTGAGGGGCTACACTCACACTACTGGAGCGCTGTGAGACATGTAAGACCACGTATCAGGTTTTTCTGCTGTGTTTAGGAGGGAATACTGTGAAAAAAATAACAGGGTTTGACATCTGAACTCCAGGTAACTGAGTTCATCAGTTGAGAAGGTCCAGTGAAATGTTTTGCATATTCACATTTCTTAGTTAATATACTGTTTATCTATTCATATCTCACCAGGCAGAGGTCCAGCTCATTTACAAAAGTTTTCATCCTATTTATCGCTTTCAATCTTGCTCTTTTCCATTCTCTCTCACCGCAGGTTAATCACATTGGTGGTCTGTCACTCCATGAGTATTTTAAATAGCCTCAAACTATTTCTGACATGTATCAGCGTAGTCACGGAAACAAACTGGCTCGGCAGATGTGTGTGTGATATGCATGTCTGAAATAGGGTTAGAGGTTATGTAGTTGTCATGGGAACACATGCTGCATACAAACACTGCTCTTTCTTCCCTGATATGGAGATATCAAAGCTTTGGCACATGTATCCGCACACACACACACACACGTCATGCTGTTTTAGAGAAGCCGAGCACAATCTAATTCATGAGGTCTAAAGTCATTGGAGTGTCTTTACTGAGAAAGTTGAATAATTCAGGTGTTATTCTTGGCTTGTTTGCATGTATAACTTAAAGTAGGTTAAAGGGATTGCTCAAACAAAAATGGAAATTCTGTCATCATTTACTCACCCTCACATCATTCCAAACCTGTCTAAGAAGAAATTTTGAAGAACCATTTTTGTCCAAAACAACCCCGTTTACTTCCATTTTATGGACAAAGAAAAAAAATCTACTTTTATGTTCTACAGTGAGTCATTCCATAAATCTAAAAATAAGTTGGTATCTCAAAAAATGAGCTTTCAGTAAGATTTTGTTTAATCGCAACACCAAACATTTTTCCATTAGATGCCAGCATAGCTTCACTGGTACACACGGTGGTGAGATTTCTGATTTGCAGTACAGTATAATTTCTCTCTCTCAAACATCACACGCAAAAATTTTTTTTAGTAAACACATATAAACCACACTCTGACATCAACACCAACACACCCACACAATTATAGCTGCATAATTGATCCAATTGGCTCCATAATACAGCAGAAGCGGAAAACAGGGAAAAAAAGAAGAACAAGAAGAAGAAGAAAAAAAAAAACGAGTAATTGCTTCACAGGCCAAACCTGAGAAAATGGAATGAAACACAATGAAAGCCTATTAACAAAGACTGCATCATTTTAGAGTTAAATGGTCCTGGGATTTCAAGTTCAAGTTCAAGTTCACGTTTATTCATAAAGCACATTTAAAAACAACGTGTGTTGTACCAAAGTGCTGTACAATTTTACACAGAGGATAAAAGATAATAAAACTAATTCATACGATGAAATATAAAGCATGCAAGATAGGCCATAAACCACTCAAAAACTCCCTATTCAATGAGGATTTAATGGATTTCAATGAGTTTAAGTGTAACTATTTTGTGTACCTACAGTGTAAAATAGATTTATGGAAGGAAACGAAGGTGAAATATTAAAATTCCAATAAAAATAGACACTTCTGCCAAGATTTACGCAGTTGGCATTAAAGGGTTAGTTCACCACATGACAATTCTGTCATCATTTACTCACCCTCATGTCGTTCCAAACCCACAAGACTTCCATTCATCTTTGAAACACAAATGAATTTATTTTAATGAAATCGGAGAGATTTCTGTCCCTCCATTGACAACCACTTTGAGGCTTCAAAAAGTTCATAAAGAGATTGTAAAACTAATCCATATGAATTGAGCGGTTTAGTCCAGATTTTCTGAAGATACACAATTGCTTTATATGATTAACAGATTGAATTTAGGCTTTTATTCACATATAAACATTCATCAACTCACACATCAGATATGGTAAATGGAAGCTCAAGCATGTTTGCTTGACTTGCGAGAACCAATGAGGTTCTTTTTCATGTTACTCAGCACGTTTGAGCTTCTGCAAGAACCAATGAGGTTCATTCTGGTGTTACGAATCATGTTTGAGCTTCTGCAAGAACCAATGAGGTTCATTCTCGTGTTACGCAGCACGTTTGAGCTTCCGCAAGAACGAATGAGGTTCATTCTTGTGTTACGCAGCATGTTTGAGCTTCTGCAAGAACCAATGAGGTTCATTCTGGTGTTACGAATCATGTTTGAGCTTCTGCAAGAATCAATGAGGTTCATTCTCGTGTTACGCAGCATGTTTGAGCTTCTGCAAGAACCAATGAGGTTCATTCTCGCGTTACGCAGCACGTTTGAGCTTCTGCAAGAACCAATGAGGTTCATTCTCGTGTTACGCAGAATGTTTGAGTTTCTGCGAAAACCAATGAGGTTCATTCTGGTGTTACGAATCATGTTTGAGCTTCTGCAAGAACCAATGAGGTTCTTTCTGGTGTTACACAGAATGTTTGAGCTTCTGCAAGAACCAATGAGGTTCATTCTGGTGTTACGAATCATGTTTGAGCTTCTTCAAGAACCAATGAGGTTCATTCTGGTGTTACGAATCATGTTTGAGCTTCTTCAAGAACCAATGAGGTTCATTCTGGTGTTACGAATCATGTTTGAGCTTCTGCAAGAATCAATGAGGTTCATTTTCGTGTTACGCAGCACGTTTGAGCTTCTGCAAGAACCAATGAGGTTCTTTCTGGTGTTACGCAGAATGTTTGAGCTTCTGCAAGAACCAATGAGGTTCATTCTGGTGTTACGAATCATGTTTGAGCTTCTGCAAGAACCAATGAGGTTCATTCTGGTGTTACGAATCATGTTTGAGCTTCTTCAAGAACCAATGAGGTTCATTCTTGTGTTACGCAGTACGTTTGAGCTTCTGCAAGAACCAATGAGGTTCATTTTCGTGTTACGCAGCACGTTTGAGCTTCTGCAAGAACCAATGAGGTTCTTTCTGGTGTTACGCAGAATGTTTGAGCTTCTGCAAGAACCAATGAGGTTCATTCTGGTGTTACGCAGAATGTTTGAGCTTCTGCAAGAACCAATGAGGTTCATTCTGGTGTTACGAATCATGTTTGAGCTTCTGCAAGAATCAATGAGGTTCATTTTCGTGTTACGCAGCACGTTTGAGCTTCTGCAAGAACCAATGAGGTTCTTTCTGGTGTTACGCAGAATGTTTGAGCTTCTGCAAGAACCAATGAGGTTCATTCTGGTGTTACGAATCATGTTTGAGCTTCTTCAAGAACCAATGAGGTTCATTCTTGTGTTACGCAGCACATTTGAGCTTCCTTGCATCCTTGCTGAATAAAAGTATTATTTTCTTAAAAAAAACATACTGACCTCAAACTTTTGAACGTTACTGTGCAAACAATGTGTTTTTGCAAAGATGGAGGACTGTCGGTTGCATCAGATCTGTTTATCAACCTTCCAAACTACATTAGCGCAGACAGCAGGAAGAACCAGCACGCGACGAGCCCCATCCCACGCACACATACACAGCTGTCAATGCCAGAGCGGCCCTGACAGCTACACCAGCTCTCGCCCTGTCACATCACATACACTGTCCTGCCACAGAGCCATCTGACAGCTCTCATCCACAGGCACAGAGAGAGGCTCCTTTACTTACAAAAGGGATAAAAGAAGCCAGAAAAACAGAAGTTGGGATAGATTATAAAAGGAGTATGAGCCAATGTTGAGTCAGTGTGTGTAATGTGATGAACCTCAGAGGAGGGAGGTGTGCAGAGTGTGAAGCAACACCTGACACTCAACAAAAATGTTTCTTCCTAACGCGCTGCCAGGTCACAAAGCTAGCAAGCCTTCCCCCCTTTCTACACCTCCAGCAAAAAAAAAATATACTCCCTTCATGAGGAGATACATCACATATTGCAAGGAAGATATCCTCATCTCTTTGGTTGAATAAACACTCTTGCTTGGCGTGAACGGCAGTGCACTGGCATTCAAATGTAATACAAAACTGCTTCTCTCAGACCGGGAGGAAGATGGATGGCTGTTACCCAACTGAGCAAATCATAAAATGCTGCTCTTTCCTGTTCCCCACACACATTCAATCATTTTAGAGGGGAGTGTTTTACAGATAATGGTGTTATATTGAGCTGTAATATGAGTTGTGCTGAGATCTTTGGATATAGTGTGTATAATGAAGAGCTATCAAAAGCAGAACACTGAATTCTGGGTAAATCAGGGAGAAATAATTTTTTCTCGAATATTTGTGCTCTATCACACTGATAGCTTAGCAACATGTCAAACTGTTTTGTAATCAATTGTGAGTTGAGTCTCCTGCATGCTTCACATCAGTCACTAAATTGGTGTTTCAGTCAGTTATGTTTCATTTCAGTTTGGATGCTTTAGAAGGCAATCAGCAGACAGCTCACTTATTTAATATAATGGACAAACCGTAATTCTGCTGTATACTCAAAACATGAACATGTCTCATTGTGAATATGCGCTGAAAGTGTAGATTAATTCAAAAATAACTTACTCCAGGAGTTTCTTTACATGCTCTTTTTGATGCATGCTCTTCTGGAGACCTATTTTCAGAGTCTTCACCTCATCCCTCAGGCCTGTAAAAATAACAAGAACAAAAAAAATCCTTGATGTAACCGGAAAAAATTCAATAACATGACACTATGTGCCCTTAACAGGCTACGGTGTTGATCAGATGACTAAGGAATGCTTCAGGAAACTCAGAAATGTTCACGATTATAAATCCAACTTGGCTTAGCATCTACTGTTGGCAAATGTTGAAAACAGATTTTTGTCTCACTTGCTATAAATGTTCATCTGCTTTTCTTTTCTCATTCATCCATTTCCTCCTCTGCCAATAAATGTAATTCTCTTTTTCCTGTCTCTCCCTCACTGCTTTGTTTCTCTCATGAAGCACTGAAGCATAATCTGGTGCCTATCAGTTGCCAGCAGCCATAATTGAAGGTGAACTCTACACCCAAACACGGGCCAGTGAAAGCATTCTCATTCATCATCTCAGCTCGGTGACATCCGATGCAGCATCAGGAGACCGTATTCACTCAGACCTGCTCTCATTATTGTGAAGGGAGCAGAGAGACAGAGGAAAAATGGCCAAGTGTTTGAAACTGGAGACATTTTAAAAGACAAGAGGGAGGAGAGGATGACAGGAAACTGTAGGAGTCAGACTAGCCACAGATTTAGAGTTGTGCTACTGCAGTCACCTGACACGCAGGACATCTAAATCACAAATTATGGGCACACAAGCCAATCTTCATCTTGTTTTGTTTGATGACAGCATTCAGTATTTATAGTTGCCAAGCTACACTTCAAATTTATGTCATTTAATTAAATGACAAAACCAAGTGGTGTCTGCAAACAAATGATGTTAGAGATTTTCTCAGAATGAATGCCACTTTTAGTCATGTTTGCAATTATTTTTAACCACCTGGTGTCAAGGTGATTTTTAGTGGTTGTATGAAGTTCTTACAGTGGCCGAGAGAGCTCAACCCACTGAAACTGAAGAAAACACAAGCAAATAGAAAAACACCAGCAAATTAAGAAAACATCTTCATCAGTTTGACAACACATGTACTGTAAATACTCACAACACAACCAAATACAGAAATGCACAGAAACATATGATCAGGATGTTAAAATAAATGTCGATTGTCAAATGTCAATTCACTGTCTATTTGTCAGTGGTGTTGTCGATGACCTGTAAGGTGAGTTTTTTGTTTATTTAAGATCCCGATCTTATGTGTGTTTCTGTTATTTGCAGTGTTTCTGTATTTGGTTGTGTAGTGAGTATTTGCAGTGAGTTTCTGTAATTGGTTCTGTTATGAGTATTTGCAGTGCATTTCTGTATTTGGTTACATTGTGAGTATTTGCAGCGAGTTTCTGTAATTGGTTGCATTGTGAGTATTTGTAGCGTGTTTCTGTTATTGTTTGTGTTGTGAGTATTTGCAGTGTTTCTGTATTTGGTTGTGTTGTGAGTATTTGCAGTGTTTCTGTATTTGGTTGTGTTCTGAGTATTTGCAGCGACTTTCTGTAATTGGTTGCGTTGTGAGCATTTGCAGCGTGTTTCTGTATTTGTTTGCTTTGTGAGTATATGCAGCGCATTTCTGTATTTGGTAGTGTTGTGAGTATTTGCAGTGCATTTCTGTATTTCTTTGCTTTGTGAGTATTTGCAGTGCGTTTCTGTATTTGGTTGTGTTGTGAGTATTTGGTTGCATTGTGAGTATTTGCGCGCATGTTTCTGTAATCGGTTGTGTTGTGAGTATTTGCAGCGCGTTTTTGTCATTGGTTGTGTTGTGAGTGTTTGTAGCGAGTTTCTGTAATTGGTTGTGTTGTGAATATTTGGTTGCATTGTGAGTATTTGCAGCGTGTTTCTGTCATTGGTTGTGTTGTGAGTATTTGCAGCAAATTTCTGTAATTGGTTGTGTTGTGAGTATATGCAGCGCATTTCTGTATTTCTTTGCTTTGTGAGTATTTGCAGTGCGTTTCTGTATTTGGTTGTGTTGTGAGTATTTGGTTGCATTGTGAGTATTTGCGCGCATGTTTCTGTAATCGGTTGTGTTGTGAGTATTTGCAGCGCGTTTTTGTCATTGGTTGTGTTGTGAGTGTTTGTAGCGAGTTTCTGTAATTGGTTGTGTTGTGAATATTTGGTTGCATTGTGAGTATTTGCAGCGTGTTTCTGTCATTGGTTGTGTTGTGAGTATTTGCAGCAAATTTCTGTAATTGGTTGTGTTGTGAGTATATGCAGCGCATTTCTGTATTTGTTTGCTTTGTGAGTATTTGCAGTGCGTTTCTGTATTTCTTCGCTTTGTGAGTATTTGCAGTGCGTTTCTGTATTTGGTTGTGTTGTGAGTATTTGCAGTGCGTTTCTGTATTTCTTTGCTTTGTGAATATTTGCAGCGCATTTCTGTATTTGCTTTGTGAGTATTTGCAGCACGTTTCTGTATTTGTTTGCTTTGTGAGTATTTGCAGTGCGTTTCTGTATTTGTTTGCATTGTGAGTATTTGCAGCACATTTCTGTATTTGGTTGTGTTGTATTTGCAGTGTTTCTGTATTTGGTTGTGTTGTGAGTATTTGCAGCGTGTTTCTGTTATTGGTTGCATTGTGAGTATTTGCAGCATGTTGCTATATGGTTGTGTTGTGAGTATTTGCAGCGTGTTTCTGTTATTGGTTGCGTTGTGAGTATTTGCAGCGTGTTGCTATATGGTTGTGTTGTGAGTATTTGCAGCGTGTTTCTGTTATTGGTTGCATTGTGAGTATTTGCAGCATGTTGCTATATGGTTGTGTTGTGAGTATTTGCAGCGTGTTTCTGTTATTGGTTGCGTTGTGAGTATTTGCAGCGTGTTGCTATATGGTTGTGTTGTGAGTATTTGCAGCGTGTTTCTGTTATTGGTTGCGTTGTGAGTATTTGCAGCGTGTTGCTATATGGTTGTGTTGTGAGTATTTGCAGCGTGTTTCTGTTATTGGTTGCGTTGTGAGTATTTGCAGCGTGTTGCTATATGGTTGTGTTGTGAGTATTTGCAGCGTGTTTCTGTTATTGGTTGCGTTGTGAGTATTTGCAGCATGTTGCTATATGGTTGTGTTGTGAGTATTTGCAGCGTGTTTCTGTTATTGGTTGCTTTGTGAGTATTTGCAGCATGTTGCTATATGGTTGTGTTGTGAGTATTTGCAGCGTGTTTCTGTTATTGGTTGCATTGTGAGTATTTGCAGCATGTTGCTATATGGTTGTGTTGTGAGTATTTGCAGCGTGTTTCTGTTATTGGTTGCATTGTGAGTATTTGCAGCATGTTGCTATATGGTTGTGTTGTGAGTATTTGCAGTGTTTCTGAAATTGGTTGCGTTGTGAGTATTTGGTTGCATTGTGAGTATTTGCAGTGTGTTTCTGTAATTGGTTGTGTTGTGAGTATCTGCAGCACATTTGTTGTCAAACTGATGATGTTTTCTTAATTTGCTGTTGTTTTTTTCTATTTGCATATGTTTTCTTCAGTTGCAGCGTATTGAGCTCTCTCGGCCACTGTAAGTTCCCCTCAAACCCACACAGGTTATGGTGAACATGTTCTACTAACTTTTGAAAACCAGAATGTGGACAAATACCTTCCATAAGTCATGGAAACCTGGAAATCATGGACATTTCTATTGTGAATATATATTTTTGTACATGTTCTAAAATATCTCACCAACTACATATTGCTCAAATATTATGGTAATATTTTATTTATTATACCGTGACATATTTTGCTTGAAAATTTTGCTTGCTCATGCTATCTTTCTTTAAAATAAATGCCATTAAAGTAATTTAATGAAATGTATATATTTTTAAGTGTGATTTTAAGAGATTTTTAAAGTGAATTTGTGATTTTAATCGTGCCAAAGAGGGGGGCTTCGCCTCTTTAGCAGAGTACAGATAATTGCTTTCTGGTCACTGTAACATGATCAGGCGAGATGGAGATCAAGGTATACACACATACACTCTTTGCTTTGCTCCATTTTTTCTTTTCTTTTGTCTCACACAGGAAGGAAAAAATCAATCTGCTTCAGTAATGGTCAATGAGTGCTTCTCAGAGGAAATTTTATGCTCTTTCATAGTTCAAGAGACTTAATGGAGTTCTTAGCTGCATTTCATATGAATTTATTTTGTCTCATTAGTTTTGCTAAAACAGTTTTCCTCCTTTTACTTGCTCATGCAATCTTTCCTTAAAATAAATGCCATTAAAGTATTTTGATGAAATTCATACATTTTTAAGTTTGATTTTAGCTCCCTTAATTTTTAACCAGACTTAAAACGGAAATACTATTTGAAATGAAATCAATAGAGGTCATCAGCATCACATTTTGTGACAATGTCTTGTCAAAAAAAATCTAGAAAATGCACTACATGAACATTAATTACACAGTCTGTCAAATATACTATTTACTATTTAAGTCAAATATATGACATATGACTTAAAGTGGAAATAGCTCCTTTTTTTACAGAATATTATTATTGTAATTTTCTTATTGCCTATATTCTAACTATATGCAGAGTTGTGGTTATATGACTGTCAATGGTTATTAATAATGCATGGATAAACAGCTCTTTTCAGGCACCTTTATCACTATCTACCTATGAACAGATAAAGTACACAAGACACACGAGAGATAAGATCAACCAATTTGCATGAAGAATTATTGACATTTACAAAGGTGTCAATGTATTAAGCAGGAACATACGGTCACACATGTAACCACAGCCAGGAGCCACACAGGTTCTGGCAGTATTTGAATAGATGGAGTCGATGAGAGGCTGCCCTTTACTGCCACCGACCAGAGCAAGTCATTCTGACCTCTCTCTGTCTCGCTCTCACTCTCCTAATGATTAGCATTGTAAACCACAGTACAAAAATACCCCAGAGAGGCTGCGGGACTTCAGAAATCCAGGGAGAAATTATTTGTAAGACACTGGTCTAATTTTGAAGCACATCTCCTGAGGAAAATCAGCAAGCACAACACTGTCTTTACCGAATGAAGAGACAATAATTAGGTTGTTGCGTCACCCCTCTGAAAACAGCAGCTGCAGAAGGAGAGATAGTGAAAAGGGGGTGTAAAACCACAGTAAATTACGGGAAACAAATGTGTTTGTTTCTAAAGGAACTGAGGGCCAAGCCATAAACACCTGAAACCACAGTCCAGAGGAAGCGGTCATTCTGTTCTCAAACTGTTTGTGCTGGCGAGCAGGTCTGCTAACTCACAACAGGATGTATTCCAGAACTGCATAAAGCCTGGGGGGGGGGGAGATCGCTGTGCTACGCGGTCGATCCAGAGGGCTTTTATTCAGAGGAAAAATGGGCTGTTTTGTTCTGTCTGTTTGTTGGTGAATCGGCTGTCTGGCTGGCTCCGAGAGGCTGAGACCGGTTAAGGTGACGTCGTGCTTTTTTCTGCTGAAAGTGCTCTCTACTGCATTGCCCGTGTCAGTGTGACATTTTCTTGATGGGGTAAAAGAGTGCTGAAGAGGGGGGGCTTCGCCTCTTTAGTAGCATACAGATAATTGCTTTCTGGTCACCGTAACATGACCAGGCGAGATGGAGAGCAAGGTAAACCTGCATACACTCTTTGCTTTGCTCCATTTTTTTCCTTTCTTTTGTCTCACACGGGAAGGAAAAATCAATCTGCTTCAATAATGTTCAATGAGTGCTTCTCAGAGGGAAATTTTGTGCTTTTTCATAGTTCAAGAGACTTAATGGAGTTCTCATGTAACAATTAATTTTGTCTCATTAGTTTTTCTAAAAAATTTTAAGAAAACAAACATGACAATAGATAAAAATGACACACAGCGTGGCATCTAATACGAGTATAGAGCTTGAAAATGAATGTGAATGGTACATCTCAGGTAATTTGGCCTGGAAAGAACTACTTTTTTTGATAGATTACCATTCAGAAGTTCGGGGTCAGTAAGATTAATTAGAAAAAGAAACGCTTATTTAGCAAGGACACATTAAATTATTCAAAAGTGACAGTAAAGACATTTATAATGTCACAAAATATTTCTATTCTAGTCTATTTAAAGAATCCTGAAAAATGCGTCACAGTGTAAATATGAAGCAGCACAACGGTTTTCAACATTGAGAATAATAAGAAATGTTTCTAGAGCATCAAAATATTAGAAAAATCTAAAGGATCACGTGACACTGAAAACTGAGTAATGATGCTGAAAATTCAGCTTTGCATTGAAGGAATTCATTACATTTTAAAATATATTACTCTTATATAAATAGAAAACATTTATTTAAAATCCACGATATTTTGTACTTATTTTGTTATTTTCAATTAGATAAATGCAGCCTTGGTGAGTGACTTTCAAAAACATTTAAGACCTTAATCTTTTAAATGTTTGTGTATTTTCTATCTTTACACATCTGGGCATAGTTTGAGACATTATTAAGATCTATTCCAAAACTGTAGAGAAAGAGAGATTATTGGTGTGTTTTTCTTTGGAGAAAAATCTTTAACTTTACACAAAAGTCTCATTTGGTCTAGAAAAAACAACAGAATAATTTGTGATGTTTCTTTCTTTAAGTTTCTCTCTCTGTTTCAGAAGCATCTCCCATCAGGCCGCTCATGGAGGTTAGGGGCCGTTGGCTTGTTGACGAGGGAAACATTTCAAAAGTGTTAACTGCACCACTGAGAGTTTCAGAGGCTCCATAAAGAAACAAGCAGGGAGGCTGAGACTCTTACCCCTAAACACCTGTCTAACAAAAACATCCCCATGCACACACCACACAAACACACACACAAGAACGGAAAAAGCTGATGAAACACATCATAGGAATGTGTGGATACTGACATGGTGTGAGACTGCATCCCCAAAACACCTGTCCAACACAAACACACACACCAGACGTACATGGATTTCCATGGATGGCAAACAGATAAACAGGGGAAACAGAGAGAATGAAAGTGAAAACGTGCTGAGCAGCTGAATGGGGAAACTCACGAGAATTTTAAATGTGTTATTATTATTGCAATTCTGTTTGCCGCCACTAATGGCACTAAAATGACACATTTCACCTTTAAAGGATTAGTTCACTTCAGAATTCAAATTTCCTGATAATTTACTCACCCTCGTGTCATCCAAGATGTTCATGTCTTTCTTTCTTCAGTCGAAAAGAAATGAAGGTTTTTGTGGAAAACATTCCAAGATTTTTCTCCATATAGTGGACTTCACTGGGGTTCAACGGGTTGAAGGTCCAAATGTCAGTTTCAGTGCAGCTTCAAAGAGCTCTACATGATCCCAGACGAGGAATAAGAATCTTATAGAGAAATCATCAAAAATCAAAATCAAAAATTATATTCTTTTTAACCACAAATACTCGTTTTGCACTGCACTTTGATGCGCCACGTGTGACGTAGGTGGAAGTACTGTGGTAGGGCTAAAAACTCTCATTTTCTCCTCCAATTTCAAAATCGTTCAACATCGTTGTTTTACCTTTTTTTGTAAAGGCCGTTTGACTAAGTCTTTGCACGTTCACTTTGTAAACACTGGATCTGTACTTCTGCCTACGTCACGCAACCTTTCCAACATGATTACGTAATGCGTGGAGCATCACAGAGCAGTGCAAGATGAGCATTTGTGGTTAAAAAGTACACAGTTTTTATTTTTTTTAGAAAATGACCAATCGTTTCTTTAGATAAGACTCGTATTCCTCATCTGGGATCATGTAGAGCTCTTTGAAGCTGCACTGAAACTGACATTTGGACCTTCAACCCATTGGTAACTGTTGAAGTTCACTATATGGAGAAAAATCCTGGAATGTTTTCCTCACAAACCTTAATTTCATTTTGACTGAAAAAAGAAAGACATGAACATCTTGGATGACATGGGGGTGAGCAAATTATCAGGAAATTTTCATTCTGAAGTGAATTAACCCTTATAACCCTTATATTGGGTATACACACCCTGTATGAGAGACTGGGCTTCTTGGTTTTGGTTCTGCAGTAGTTTCTGGGACTGGACCTGGTTCTCCAACTGCAGCATCTGTTCTCTTGCTGCATCCAGGTATGACCTCAACTTTGGCACCTCCACCTGCAGACTCTTCAGCTCCGCCTGCAATCCATCCACTTCCTGTTTCAGACGAGCACGCTCTGAAAATAAATATATTTGGGGAAAGTGGTCAGACTTTAACTTTTTTTATTTGTTTGTCATCATTGTGGGGTACAATCTCATAATGTAGTGGAAGTGCTTTGTCCTGCAAGTATTTCTGAGATTAATTCAAATGCAAAACAGATTCTTCAGAAAAAAAAGAATAATGATAAAAACAAGATGCCCGAGCGTAGACTAATTTGACCTGCTGGAAAGACAATGAGTTCAGTGAGGTGCAGGGGAATCCAGTCAGCATGGTTCCCACCCTCTAAAGCAGACTGTATAATGACACAGTAAACAGGCCGTTTGAATGGATGCTGGTAGTTTCAGACTATTTGGGGCAGGGCTAAAGTACATGAACACAGTATAGACACGTAAGCCACTTTTAAAAACATTATTATTATTATTTTATTTATAAAGTATGGACACATAGGACACAATTAAAAAGTTATTTTATATATATATATATATATATATATATATATACACACATATATATATATATATATATCACATTTATATAATATAAAATTAATAATAATACACAATTAATTAATGCTTAAATATTAAATTAAATACTATATAATAATAATAATAATAATAATATAAAATCAAATTAATGCTATTATTTAAAAAAAAAAGTGCCTTCAATTGATCAAAAATTAATGTAAAGATATTTGTAATGTAACAAAAGATTTCTATAATTTTTTTTTTTTTTTTTTTTTTTTTTTTTTTAATGTACTTTTAAACTTTCATCAAAGAATCCTGGAAAAAGAAAATGCATCTGTCACACCTATGGACTTTTGTTATATTTGCATTTAGTTCTGTCACGTCTTCTTGTTCTGTTCATTTGCCCTCATTGTGTGTATCCTGATTAGTTAACTATCCACACCTGTTTCTGTTCTCCCTGATTACATTCTCCCTCATTAGCTCCCTTATATAATCTCCTTGTTCTATTCTGTGTTTGTCGGATCTCGTCTTTATGTGAAAGTTGTGTACCTGCCAATTGGTGTTGGATTAAAATAACCTGTTATCTGATCTTCTTCGTCTTGTTCACGTATTTATACACAACCAGTGTGACAGTATCACAAGAAAATTAAGCAGCACAACTGTTTTCAACCTTGATAATAATCAGAAAAGTTTCTTGAGCAGCAAATCAGCATATTAGAATGATTTCTGAAGGATCATGTGACACTGAAGACTGGAGTAATGATACTGAAAATTCAGCTTTGATCACAGGAATAAATTACATTTTACTGTAATTTTGAGTGTAATTTTAAAGTGTTTTAATACTTTTTGGGGCCCCTGTATCTTCAGATAAAAGTGATTCACGCCACATATAGTATGTATTTTAAGTATTTTCTTTTTTTTTTTCAATTGAGAAAATATTTTGTGTAAATCCTTTGATCCATCGATATAAAGTAAGATAAGACTGACACACATAGTAAATCAATAACCTAAAAAGGTCAAATTCATAACTCTGGAAAATCTCACAAGTGCTTTAGCATGGCATAACAAAAACAACAACAAAGCAAATTCTCTAATGGGTGAGAAAATACCAGAGAACTGTTAACAACAACAGCGGGCGCAGTAATTCATGTCAGCAACCCAGACCGATGAAGAGCTCGCACATAAACAGAGAGAGGCCAAGCCTCTGCCTGCTGATTGATGCACTTCAGGTCATGGGGTGGTTACCTTCAGCTCAGTTGCATTCGGTCCCAAACCTGCTGTCTCATGGACACACATGCACACACACATTCAAACACATTAAAACCCTACCTGTCTCTCTCAGCTGACTAAGCACCTGAACAGCAGCTGCTAGTGCTGACCCAGTGTGAGTTAGGGTTCAATGAACGCTTTGGATGAAACTCGTTAGCATACTAGTGTATAGTGTGTGTGTGTGTGTGCTCGCAATCTAAAGCCCTGCCCTGTGTGGGTGTCTGAACTTGCTTTTGGTTTTCCCAGGTTGTGTGAACTGCAGGGGCACGTCCGTACCAAAGACTACCAAATAAAACCTAAAACCTTGATTTTAAAAATGAAAGTATTTTATATACCTTTGTAATTTTAAATAAGTGTAACTAAAGCTCCAAGTCGTAACCAAATACTGTAGACTGGGATGGAGACCCAATGTAAATGTGTAAGATTTGGTCATTGATCAAGCTCTAATCTGAAGATTCAATGTCAGTGGTGTAGTATATGACGGGTGTAGTATGTGCACAAGTTAAGTCTTGTTGAAGTCTGACGCATTCGCTCTGGCACAAATCACCGAAGACGGCGTGTGCACCTCCGAGGCTATATTAGGTGCTCAGCTGCACTATTCTCTACAGACGACAGGCAGCAGTGTGGAGAAAATATCAGCTGAACCTGTAAGAAATAGCAGGGAAAAGAATTTGTTTGCTGCACTTTGCCTTTACCCTACGCAAAGTATTCATTCGACTATTTACAAATTTATTCACCCTCATGTCATTTCAAACCAGTATGCATTTCTTCTGTGGGACATAAAAGAAGACATTTTGAGAATTTTCTATTTTGGGTGAACTATCCCTTTAATTGTTCACTAGTATTTGCGAAAGGTGGACAAACCAACAAAAACACTCAACATCCAGAATAAATACTGTCCCTGCCTCAAATGGCACACTTCAGCCTGTCCCAAATGGAACTCTAAGCCTTCCTTCAAATGCACATTTTCGTGATGTAATGCCACTTTGACAGTAGGGGTGGAAGTCTATGGAGTCAAATTAATGCCTTAAAGTTTTGCACAAAAATAAAGTTTTGCAAAACAAAAAAAAAAAGAATTGAGCAATAAAAAAATGTTTTGCAAACAAAAATAATAAATTGCAAAATAAAATAACGTAGTGCAAAAATAAAAATATAATCAATTACAAAAATCAATGACAGCTGTAATCCTATTTTATCTTTGCCACATATTTTTCATGCTCAAACCTACTAAATCATTTGCAACACTCATTTTATTCTGCGTTTCAGTCAAGCGTGCGCTCACGATACCGGTTTTCCTTTGCTCTGCACTTTTCTGTGCGGCTCTCTTTATGGCACTGGTTTGACGTGGGGGTGGAGTCAAGAAACGGGGGCACGCCCCCGCGAAACACGTCATCGGCAGGAGACGCAGATCGCAACAGAACAGATCAAGCATAGAGACAGAGCGCATTTATTATAATCTGAAAACCACGCTCACCGGGGGGAAAACAATCCAACCGTCTCCATTGACTTTGTATTGCGTGAGGCTGCCCTCTTGTCTTTTCTGACTTATTACAAACAACAACAATGCCTAAAAGCTGCTGTGTGACAAGGTGTACAGGCTGTGAGACAGAGCGCAACGGGTCTGTAAGAAATGCATTGGAGGGGGTCGTAATCGGCGACAACATATGCTAAACAAACCAACAAAAACAAACCATTCACTATTTTTAACCATGTCAAAGAATTATTTCATCTGTCGCGATTACGTTCCCCTCCAATGCATTTCGCGGGGGCGTGCCCCCGTTTCTTGACTCCACCCCCACGTCAAACCAGTGCCATAAAGAGAACCGCACAGAAAAGTGCAGCGCAAAGAAAAACCGTGAGCGCACGCTTGACTGAAACGCAGAATAAAATGAGCGTTGCAAATGATTTAGTAGGTTTGAGCATGAAAAATATGTGGCAAAGATAAAATAGGATTACAGCTGTCATTGATTTTTGTAATTGATTATATTTTTATTTTTGCACTACTTTATTTTATTTTGCAATTTATTATTTTTGTTTGCAAAACTTATTTTTTTTTCCGCTCAATACTTTATTTTTCCTTTGCAATTCTTTATTTTTGTTTGCAAAACATTTTTTTATTGCTCAATTCTTTTTTTTTGTTTTGCAAAACTTTATTTTTGTGCAAAACATTAAGGCATTAATTTGACTCCATAGAAGTCAGCTGTGGAGATCACAGGCTTGGCAAAAATGCACATTGAGGGCGCATATCGGCCGCCAAGGTGTTGTCACAAGCACCTTTTTTGAAATCCAGATATTTGGAATAGGGCCTAAATGCGCACTTTAGGGCAGGGGTGTCCAAACTTGGTCCTGGAGGGCCACTGTCCTGCAGAGATTAGCTCTAACTTGCTTCAACATACCTGCCTGGAAGTTTCTAGTATGCTTATTAAGACCTTGATTAGCTGGTTCAGGTGTGTTTAATCCTAAACTCTGCAAGACAGTGGCTCTCCAGGAGCAGAATTGGACAACCCTGATATAGGGAGTCCCATATGTCATTTTAGGTTTCAGAAGGGTGTTCGTGAGTTACCCCTTTTACACCAAGGCAGTTTGCAGTGGTTCGTAAGTAGCACAAAAACACTGCTGGTCTAGAAGTAAAAACCGCTTGCGTCAGGGGCTGGGGGTGGGGTTACCGTGACCGACAAGAAAACTTGTGACCACCATTTTTGAAATAGCAGCTAAACGAGCTAATAGTAGCTCAATTGCAATCTCCATCTATACCAATTACGGCAAGCTGCACGAATGCGTTGGATTTGCCGTGTTTGGATGCCAATGTAAGTTCGCAAAGCCATGAGCATCAATAGTAACGCAACGTCTGCCATTGTTGATGGAAGGCTTTTTTGAGATGCATCGGCACTGTGCGGAGCGATCGACATGTGACATCAGAGTGCTGCAAGAGCGTTTGGAGAGCATACAACTCTTGTACTGCATACAACGCTTTTGGATTGCTCTTGCGGTGCTTTAACGTCATGCGCCAAACGGTCAGTGCGGCTCGGATACATCTCGAACAAGCCTGGTGTGTTTGAGTTTTGATGCTGCCGTGCTAGTGTTGCTGTGAAAGATGAGACGCATACAGTGATGTAAGACCTGGCTCTGTGGTGGCTCTCTAGCCCGTGGAAAGGCAAACCGGCTCATAGAAGGCTCGACAGTCGAACCAACTCCGAACCGGCAATAGCACTGGCTTTGAACTATAGCACCCAGTTCATGTTGGTGGAAAAGGGTTATTGAGCATACAACTCTTGTACTGCATACAACGCTTTTGGATTGCTCTTGCGGTGCTTTAACGTCATGCGCCGAACGGTCAGTGCGGCTCGGATACATCTCGAACAAGCCTGGTGTGTTTGAGTTTTGATGCTGCCGTGCTAGTGTTGCTGTGAAAGATGAGACGCGTACAGTGATGTAAGACCTGGCTCTGTGGTGGCTCTCTAGCCCGTGGAAAGGCAAACCGGCTCATAGAAGGCTCAACAGTCGAACCAACTCCGAACCGGCAATAGCACTGGCTTTGAACTATAGCACCCAGTTCATGTTGGTGGAAAAGGGTTATTTGTGGCCAATATGTGCCCTTGATGTGCACTTTTGCCAAGTCTGCAAGCCCAGAGCTCTGCAGCTGACTTCTACCCGACAGTCAAAGCAGCATTACGTCACAAAACTGTGGGCTTGGAGGAAGGTCGCGAGGGCTTAGGGTTCCATTTGGGACAGAATTGTGTCTTAGGCTCTGAATTTTTTAACTTTTTTTTTTCATCTTAGAGCCTCAGAATGTTGATTTTTAACTTGTAGGTAAAAACCTGGTTCATTTGTATAGTTTATTTTTACTTTAAAGGGTTATTTCACCCAAAAATGAAAATTCTGTCATTAGTTACTCATTTCTTTCGAAACCCGCAAGACTTCATCTTCGGAACACAAATTAAGTTCTTTTTAATGAAATCTGAGAGCTTTCTGTCGACAATCCATGCAACTATCATTTTCAAGTATTCCTGATCAAATATTAATCTCCAACTTGCTCGTGTATTTTGTTGATGCGAGAGCAGACGTTGTTACATGTATGCATGTTAGAGATTAATATTTTGTAAATATAGTGGTAAATTATGTTTTTTGCACAAACAATGCATTTGTGTCACTTCATAAAATTGAGGTTAAACCACTGGAGTCACATGGATTACTTTAATGACGTCTTTACTAACTTTCTGGGGCTTGAAAGTGGTAGTTGTGCAGACTGTCACTGGAGGGACAGAAATCTCTCAGATTTCATTATAAAGATCTTCATTTGTGTTCCGAAGATGAAGTCTTACAGGTTTGGAATGACAAGAGGATGAGTAATTAGTGACAGTACTTTCATTTTTGGGTGAACTAACCCTTTAGGTATGACCAAATCTACTCCTTTAGCATGGAGCTTTAGCAGCAAAACAACACATAGCACAACCTTAACTTTTCTATTCATCCTTTTTCTAATTTTCTTCCTCTGTCATATTTTTATCCTGCCTTTATATACCTTTCTGCTCTCATCTTGTCTCCCCCTCATGTCTCATAACCGTGGAAAGCAGACAGACAGGTAGCAGCGCATAATTGTTGCATCCACACCCATATCGGTTTGGCCCTTACCCACTCACACATTTCTGCACATAAACAAGCAGTCTTTTTGAGCAGAGCAGAACCTACATGCACACAAACAGCCAAATATAACATCCTAGAAGTGTTTTCAGTTGAACTGACATGAGAAGTGTAACATACACATATTTAAAAAAAAAAAAAATGCAAGTGTTAGGCGTACATGCTGAAATACAGGTAGAGGGAGGCAGAAAAAACTAAGCCTAAACACTCCTTAGGCTACTGTAAACAAAATACCTGTCTGTTGGTTCAAAGGATTCTAGCCTTTTGTACTCATTCACCTCTCAATGACACACACACGCACGCACTTGCAGGAATTTGGCAGCTTTATGGAACGTGCAACAGGCAGAAGGAAGGCGGTTCCAAACGTTTGTGGGGAGGAGGAACACACCTCACGGGGTGAACGAGAGGTTAACTCACCCTACGGCACCTGAATCATCTGCTAACCAAAACTATGTTGAGCGACACACAAGTATGCCTGTGCTAGCATCAGTGCATGAAGCGATTTGCATGTCAATGTATAAACTGAACAAACGCCTTCAAACATGCAAACGATCTTTTAACATATATGCACAGACATGCCTGTCGAAATACTGACACTTTTGCCCTCACTTTAACTAGAGTATTCTCTCTTAAGGTGTATTCACATTAGCAACATTTCGGTGCAATTTTGCAGGCCAAAAAAGGTCCAATATCCATTTTCCGTTCACTAGTAATTGTCCATAAGTAAAAGCTGAACAAACCATCAAAAGAACTCAACAACCAGAATCACGACTGTTTGTCAAAATTGTGTCTCATGCTTTAAAAGTTTGTATTATATTATATTTTTCAGGTTTGCTGGGCTCCAGTGTGAATGAAAAGTGGACCAAGATTAAACTTGGATGAAAACAGAAATAATTTAACTTTTAAAATATTATTTTTACAGCATTAAGGAAAATAATAAGGGCCTTAAACTGTGAAATTGCATACAGTGAGAGATGTGTTAAAGGATTCATTGAAAATTGCACCAAGCTTTACTCACCCTCAAGCCATCATAGGTGTATATGACTGTAACAAAGTTCGTAAATAAGGAGGGAAGAGGACAGGGTCGGCGGGTGACTACTGGCTGTTTATTAATCAGCAAAATAATAATAACAAAACAGTGCAAACAGGCACAAAACCATCAACATAACGTCACTTCACTCCAGCAGCAGACAGACATCCAGGAGTGGGGGAAAACAGCCAGTAGTCCTTCTCTCTCTCCCAGGCTCCTGTTTCTCCTGGCATTAAATACTCTCTCCACGCCAATTACTGAAACAAGAGACAGGTGTTTACTATTTGCGTCTAATCCACTCAGACACCGCGTGTCTCCTCCCTCTCTCTCCCGCTGCAGACTCCACTGAACCACGCCCCCCCTGCCACATACCCCCACCGCCCGACTCAGGCCGGGGAGCCGTCCGGCCTGCAGCCCCCCCCCCATTTCTGGAGAGGAAATCGGCCACAGCCATCTGAACACCCGGCCTGTGGACCACCTTGAATTTAAAAGGCTGTAAAGCTAGATACCAACGGGTGATCCGCGCGTTGGTATCCTTCATGCGGTGGAGCCACTGCAGAGGAGCGTGGTCCGAACAGAGGGTGAATTCCCGTCCCAGAAGATAATAGCGGAGGGTGAGGACAGCCCACCTGATGGCCAAACACTCCTTCTCCACGGCGCTGTACTTAGTCTCTCTCTTAGAGAGCTTACGACTAATGTACAGCACCGGCCGTTCCTCACCCTCTATCTCCTGGGACAGGACAGCACCCAGCCCCCTGTCCGACGCGTCCGTCTGCAACAAAAAAGGGAGAGAGAAATCAGGAGAGTGAAGCAACGGCCCGCCACACAGAGCAGCCTTCACTTGGGTAAAGGCCTGCTGACACAGCTCCGTCCACTGGACCGTATCTGGTGCCTCCTTTTTAGTAAGATCAGTCAAGGGGCTGGTGAGGTCCGAATAATTAGGCACAAACCTTCTATAATATCCCGCCAGCCCCAAGAACTGTCTCACCTCCTTTTTGGTCTTAGGGCGCGGACAGGTCGCAACTGCTGCCGTCTTATCAATTTGGGGACGCACCTGTCCATGCCCCAAGTGAAAGCCCAGATACTTTACTTCCACGCGCCCAATTGCACACTTCTTCGGGTTGGCCGTGAGCCCGGCTCCCCTCAGCGACTTTAAGACCGCCCTCAAATGCTGCATATGCCGCTGCCAGTCATTACTAAATATGATGATATCATCAAGATAGGCAGCCGCATATGCAGCATGGGGCCGTAACACCCTGTCCATCAGTCGCTGAAAGGTAGCCGGTGCCCCGAACAGCCCGAACGGAAGTGTAACAAATTGGTGTAATCCAAACGGCGTCGTGAAAGCTGTTTTTTCTCGGGATAATGGAGACAAGGGGATCTGCCAATAACCCTTTGTTAAGTCCAGTGTCGAATAAAAACGAGCCGTACCAAGCCGGTCAAGCAATTCGTCAACCCGTGGCATTGGATATGCATCGAATTTCGACACAGCATTCACCTTGCGATAATCCACACAGAACCGAACCGAGCCGTCCGTCTTAGGAACCAAAACTATCGGGCTTGCCCAGTTACTGTTGGATTCTTCTATTACCCCCATTTCAAGCATCGCACCTAATTCTTCCTGAACTACTTTTTTCTTGTGTTCAGGCAAGCGATACGGCCGGCTGCGAACCACCACGCCCGGCTCTGTCTCGATATGGTGCTGAATGAGGTTTGTACGGCCAGGTAGGGGAGAAAACACGTCAGCAAACTCTGCCTGTAATTTGGTTAAATCAATGAGCTGGGAGGGCGAGAGGTGATCTCCCCCTGGGGCCAGTGCAAAAGATTGTTTTTTTTATATTCGCCTCTGGCCCAAGATCATCCTCCCCGCTAATCACCGTCGCCAGCATCACTGATTCTCCCTCATTCCATTTTTTCAGGAGATTGAGGTGATAAATTTGACGTGCTCCTCTCCTATCTGAGCGTATTACCTCATAATCGAGCTCACCAACTTGCCGTGTGACCTCAAACGGTCCTTGCCACTTTGCAAGTAATTTTGAACTTGACGTTGGGAGTAATACAAGCACTTTATCTCCCGGTGCAAATTTACGTAAATTGGTCCCCCTGTTATACAGCCGGCTCTGTTTGTCCTGGGCCTGTAACAAATTCTCCATAGACAGCCGCCCCAAAGTGTGGAGTTTTGTTCTCAGGTCCAGCACATACTGAATTTCGTTTTTAGATTGAGAAGGTCCTTCCTCCCAAGCCCCTCTTATGACGTCTAACACCCCTCTGGGCTGACGACCATAGAGAAGCTCGAAGGGGGAAAACCCCGTGGAGGCTTGCGGGACCTCTCGCACAGCGAACAACAGGGGTTCCAACCATTTGTCCCAATTTTTGGCGTCTTCTTGAACGAATTTACGAATCATTGTTTTAAGCGTGCGATTAAAACGTTCGACCAGCCCGTCCGTTTGTGGGTGAAAGACGCTGGTCCGAATCGATTTAATGCCCAATAATTCGTAAAGTTCGCGTAACGTCCGTGACATAAACGCCGTGCCCTGATCAGTGAGGATTTCCTTAGGAATCCCCACTCGGGAGATCAAAGAAAACAGTGCGTCAGCAACACTCTTAGCGGAAATGTTGCGGAGAGCCACTGCTTCTGGATATCGTGTTGCATAATCCACAATGACCAATGCAAAACGATGTCCTCTTGCTGATCGCTCTAATGGCCCGATGAGGTCCATGCCAATTCTTTCGAAGGGGACCTGCATTAATGGGAGGGGGCGCAAAGGCGCTTTTGGGGTGGCCGGTGGGTTTACCAACTGACATTCACGACAAGCCGCGCACCACCTGCGCACATTCTCGTGAATGCCCGGCCAAAAAAATCGGGTCATGAGGCGATTTAGTGTCGTTCCCTGTCCTAAATGACCAGCCATTGGATTAGAATGAGCCGCTTGAAAAAGCATTTCCCTGCGGCTCCTAGGAACTAATAACTGGGTTGTATCCTCTTTTGTCTGAGCGTCTTGGGTCACTCGATACAACCTATTTTTTATGATTGCAAAATATGGATAGGTAAGCGGTTGTCCAGGATGGAGAGGCTGACCGTCGATGGTACTGACCTGTTCAAACGCGCGTTTCAGCGTCTCATCCTGAGACTGCTCCAGGGGAAAATCATCGCGCTCCGAGAAAATAAGTCTCTCGATTTCGCTCTGTTCCCCTGAGGCAGTACTCAGTGGTCCCGGTTCAGTCTCTCCCGCCTGCACACTCGCGTTCCCCTCCGGTGCATTTTTTCCCCAAGAAGCATCCGTACATAAAGCCCCCAATAATTCTGTAAACGCTGGCCAATTCGTTCCCAAAATTAGCGGATGCTGGAGGTGCGAATTAACTGCCACCTCAACACTATGCTTTTGACCCCTGAATTGAATAATGACTGGCACAATAGGATACTCTACCACATCCCCGTGCACACACCGCACCTTAACCACGCGGCTATTATCCAATGCCCCGGATTGTATCAGATTTTGATGGATCGAGGTCTGGTTACATCCTGAATCCACCAATGCCTGATAGGTACCCCCCTCGATACTCACAGGTATTTGGTACCATCCAGCTTGACCGGGGGCAGCCTGCGGGACATCCGGGACCCGGACCATTGTTCCCACCTCCATCACAGGACACCTGTCCACAAAATGGCCCGGGTCCCCGCAACGCCAGCAGGCCGGCCCAGACCTCCCCGCCGCTCCAGTGGCAGAGAGTGGATCAGACGGCTGGCGTGGAGAGAGCGGAGACACAGGAGCCGTGTCCAACCCGGCTGGTGCCAGTCCCGCCCCCCTGGGCGGGACTCTGGGAGTTGAATGGGGAATGTGACCATTCCCGCCCCGCCCCCGGGGCGGGACTCGAGGAGGGCCGGGTGGACGAGACCTAGGTAAAGGGACAGGGCGAGAGAGAGAAGGAGATGGGAAAGAGGGAGAGAGAGAGACTGATGGCAGGGGTTCGCCGACCCCGGGGCACGCCACCATGTGATCCTCCGCGAGTTGGATAGCCGACTCCAGCGACGTGGGGCGGTGGCACTGGACCCACTCGGCCGTTCTCCTCGGAAGCCGAGTGATAAACTGCTCCAGTACCACTCGGTCGATGATCTCCTCCACGTCACTTCCGTCGGCCAGCAACCATTTGCGGCAGGAGTCCCGGAGCTGTTGGGCCATCACGAAGGGCCGGCCGGACTCGCCCAGCTCCAGGGAACGGAACCGCTGGCGATGTTGTTCAGGACTCCGGCCGACCCGCTGGATGATGGCCCTCTTGAGGTCGTTGTAGTCCAGGAGGCTCCGCACCGGAAGCTGCTGTGCCGCGACCTGGGACTCCCCGGAGAGCAAGGGGACCAGGCGCATCGGCCACTGGTCCCGCGGCCATCCAGATATTTCGGCCGAGGTCTCAAAGAGATCAAGGAATGCCTCCGGGTCGTCCTCAGGCCCCATCTTATTGAGTGGAATATGGACGGGCACAGCATGTTGATCCGTGGCTTCCGGCCGAACCTCCCGGTCCATCCAGCTCCGGAACCTCTCGCGGTCTTCCTGCTGGGCTTGGAGGACGGCCTGGAACCGCCGCTCCTGATCTTGACGTAAGTCCAGCAGGGCCTGGTGTTGATCATGTTGCATGACCGCGAGGGATGTAATAAGTTCCGCAAATGGCGCGGCGGAGGACTCGGGCCTGGCGGCGGCATCCATCTTCCCTCCCGGGTTTCGGCACCAGTGTAACAAAGTTCGTAAATAAGGAGGGAAGAGGACAGGGTCGGCGGGTGACTACTGGCTGTTTATTAATCAGCAAAATAATAATAACAAAACAGTGCAAACAGGCACAAAACCATCAACATAACGTCACTTCACTCCAGCAGCAGACAGACATCCAGGAGTGGGGGAAAACAGCCAGTAGTCCTTCTCTCTCTCCCAGGCTCCTGTTTCTCCTGGCATTAAATACTCTCTCCACGCCAATTACTGAAACAAGAGACAGGTGTTTACTATTTGCGTCTAATCCACTCAGACACCGCGTGTCTCCTCCCTCTCTCTCCCGCTGCAGACTCCACTGAACCACGCCCCCCCTGCCACAATGACTTTCTTCTTGGAGTTATATTAATAAATATTCTGACGCCTCCAAGCTTTATAATGGCAGTGAATAGAACCAACAAGTATGAAGCTCAAGAAAGTGCATCCATCCATCATAAACGTACTCCACACGGCTCCAGGGGGTTAATAAAGGCCTTCTGAAGTGAAGAGATGCGTTTGTGTAAGAAAAATATCCATATTTAACAAGTTATAAAGTAAAATATCTAGCTTCCACCAGACTGTCTTCCATATTTAACTTTTTCATAAGTTGAATAGGGAAGGCGTCGGATGTAGTGTAAGCATTTTGAAATGCGAGAGTTTTACACTCTCTTCGTAAGTTGAATACGGAAGGCAGTCTGGCATCACTTCACTTCAGAAGGCCTTTAGTAACCCCTCTGATCCGTGTGGAGTACGTTTATAATGGATGGATGCAATTTCTTGAGCTTCAAACTCATTGGTCCTTTTCACTGACATTACATAGCTTAGATGTGTCAGGATATTTATTAACACATCTCAGACTGTGTTCATCAGAAAGAAGACAGTCATATACACCTAGGATGGCTTGAGGGTGAGTAAAGCTTGGGCTAATTTCATTTGAAAGTGAACTAATCCTTTAATGGGTCAAAAATGTGTGTTTTTTCTGAGTCGCATACATTTTTTCAATAGACCCCGAGTGTAACTGGTTTCTATAACTGATCAAACGCCTTATAAAAATGCCACAAAATAAGCCTCAAAAGTTATTAAAGATGCAACAGTGTTCATATATATTTTCGTTGCGAAGGGCTGTGCTTTTTTGTGCATTAAATATATCATATGTTACAAGATAAATATCAAGATCTTATAAAAGTATTTTTTTGCAATCATATCTTGAATTTTGTGGGCATTTGAATTAATTTTGGTGACAATGCCTTGTTGATTTCTGATCTGGCACTACAGTGACAAAATAAATGAAATTAGAAATAAGTTATTGATTGCATTTAAAGCAGGAAGTTTTACATCCAATCAAATGGTGTAATGATGTTAACAAAGAAATCAGACAATGCAATGGCAAGTTAGTGATTTCCCCTTGGTTGTGGTCTTGACCAGTCTTGAAATAAAATCCAAAGTCCTTTTAGTCTGAGACCAAGACAAGACCGAGACCTTCAAAAAATTGTCTTTTTTTTTCTCACCAAGTTTTTTCAGAACAACATCTCAGTCTGGTGAGAATTACATAAAACAAAACTAGATTGCTCACATTTCAATCAACAAAGCTGAAACAGCCAACGCAGCGATGCATCATGCATTCAAACAGTTAACACATTCCTGCGTGTGACACGTCGCAGTGGCTTCAAGCGCTTTGTTTTTCCTGCACATCTAAAATAAAAGTAGATTATTTATGAGTACCACGTGGAGTGAACTATGAATTGTATTCAGTATGTAAATTTTACTTGCATCAAAAGCAGCTTGTCATGGAAAAAGATTTTTAAAATGCATCAAAACTGAACTCAGCCACTCGGAATGATTTAAATGTCTAATTAAAACACATTAATACAAAATTTGTTTTAATACTACATTTTTAACTAATACATTTCTCAAGAAGTGCTTGAAACTGCTCTGACAGATTGGTTACATTACTGACACCATGCTCAAGCCGGAACGCTGAATCCAGTGTCAAAACAAGCCATTCTGAAGGATATCCTTCATAAAATGAGCAGAATAATATTGTTTTGATTTTCACTGTGTCTTTTTTGTTCCTTCTTTTTAGTGCAGTGAATAAAAATGTGATGTTCTGATCAGCGTGGCTGTGCCAGCTCACAGTTTGAAGATAAAAATTCCTATGTGCATCCAGAACACGGTTCCTGCACAATTTTCATTTCAAAGTTCCATACTTTTCCACACTCAAATTTCCAAACTGAAGAATGAGTAGATTTTTGAGACCTTATTTAACATAAATGGTTGATACTGCATTATTTTTGTCATTATATATAATCTGTAATCTTTTTATTTTCTCTTTTTTTTCCATTGGTTTTCTCGAAGATACAAATTTCTAAACTGTGGATGCATGTTTCTACAGCAGCCCTAAATGGACAAACACTTTACAGAGCGTGTTTCATCACTATGTTGTAGTTCTCCAAAATCGTTTGTGTTTTTAGAGGCAGCTTGCATCATCACTATATTGAATACGCACAAAGAAGAAGTAGTTGTAATACTCATCTGGTTTATTAGAAGCAGAGACCGTTCTTTGTAAGAAGTAAGAGGAAACCTCATTGCTTGACTGGCTAACGTACTCTCTGCAGTCTCAGACGACAACATCTTTGACTTGTGTGAGCCAGATGGCCACCGTAGCTTCTCTATTTTGCTTCAAAAGGGAACGGTGAGCTGCCGTTGGCTGCAGTTCGCAACCTCACCACTAGATGCAGCTAAAATTTACACACTGCACCTTTAAATAATGGTTTGTGTTTTTTTTTTTTTAAATCTATCACGTCATTATGTGTAGTGAGTTCAGAACTTCAGAGCATCAATGCTCTCTGGTTTTAACGGTGCATTGTGGGACTTTTTAGGGAGTGAACGTTTCAGTGCACTGGAGGGATTTTGCGATTGAGACGGCCCTTAAAATGGCTGACTGCCTAATCAGTGCCCCTGACTACTGAACTGGGGAGCTGATTGAGACACACCCCATCCCTGTGTCCGAAATCACCCCCTATACCCTTAAATAGGGCAATATTTGAGGGAACAGCCATTTTTAGTGTTGTCCAAAACCTTAGTGGACATTATCGAGTGCACTTTTAGTGCAACCTTAGTGCAATAACGAGTGTACAACTGATGTATGCTCAATGGCTAGAGAATACCCATAATGCACTGTGAGAGTCGCACGCCAAATTCATTCCCACGTATCGCCAGAAAATGGCGCCTACAGCTGAATCATCTATCCGTTCATTCATTAATTTTACAAACCGCTCATCCGCAGCATACACCGTATTGTAATTCAGGCATAAATTAATTTTTAATTGAATATTAAATTGTTTATACATAATTTCCATGACAGAATTCAAGATAAATCATTCATCTTACTACTTCAGCTGCCAGTTTGCTTAGTTTCAAATGATTATTAAACAGCAAGCACAAATTATGCAAAAGCGGTCCGAATTCACTCACTCGTTTTCAGTCACTTCTTTAAGTGAACTGTATTAGTGAACTAATGTAGAGAATAGTGAATAAAGGAATGATTTCGTATTCAGCCCATGTCTACATGCCTAAATGCTGCCATGTGTTTGGCTGATTAGATATTTGCGTTAACAAGGAGTTGAACAGGTGTACCTAATAAAGTGGCCGGTGAGTGTATTCATTAATTTTTCCTAAAAGGCTTTACTATCCTCATGAGCTTAATAAATTTCAGCCCCACAAGACTACCAACACCACACACGGTACTGTGCGGCACATACAGTCCTGCCATCCACTGACACTCTCCTCTCTTCCAGCTCCGATAGCAAATGTCTCATATCCTCTATTATCATTATACTGCAATTATCTCAGCACAGCGGGAACAGTGTGCCCTACATCTCATAGTCACCAACACGCACCCACAGGCCGAGGGAGAGTGTGTTCTATTTTAATTTCAGACCATGACAAGATATATTGTGATTGTCATCCTCGGTGTGTAGGAGTGTGCTCTGATTCTGATCTGCCTGCATCTGCTCAGAACACGTGTGTAAAAGACATGCACAAACATACACGTCCTATAAGTTGTAACAGATGTACAAATCACAGGAGCAAATGTTTTCTGAAGAAGAGTTCACAGGACACGAGCAGTGGTTGTCTTGTGCGTGTGTGTTTCATTACCTGCGTCAGCACTGATGCAACTCTGCTGTATCGGTGCTTTGCTGTTATCCCAGGTCTCCAGGAAGTGAGTTAACTGGCTCTTAACAGTCGTCATCTCCCCACGAGACGACTGCAGCAGGGCCAGAGCCTCCCTGAGACGCCACTGCTGCTGCACAAACCTCGATCTGATACACACACACAAAGAAAATAATTTAGTACTGAAGAATACTACATATCTTCACTACACTGCTTTAGTGCAAGAGAGCAATACTGGCTCGGGAAAATGGCAATATGGCAATAAAATGGCGAGAAGGAAAGAGAAAAGACAAGTAGAGAAGAAAAGTGACTACATGAGATGTTTGGGTTCATTTTGAAAAGAGGAAAGAGGCTAGACAAGAAGAAAAGAGACTACATTAAATGTTTGAGTTGATTTTGAAGAGAAGCGATGAGAAGAAACGATGAGAAAAGACGAGTTGAAACATTTGAGTTCTATTTGAAGAGAAGAGACAAGACGAGATGATGAAAAATTGAGAAGAAACATTCAATGCTGATGAGAAAAGAAGAGATGAAACATTTTAGTTCATCTTAAAGAGAATGAGAAGAAAAGAGAAAAGATTAGAAGAGACTACATGAAATGTTTGAGGTTATTTTGAAGAGAAAAGACAAGACGAGGCAACTAGAGAAGACTACATGAAATGTTAGTTAATTTTAATGAGAAGAGATTAGATGAAAAGAGAGAAGAAAATACATTAAAGGCCCCGATATGGTTCAAGCGAAATCGAAGAACAAACCGGTGTGACATAATTTCAAACAAAATCAGGCTAAAATGAAGTTCATTTGCAGTTTGTTTTGCGAGTTTGAAAAAAGTTCCAGAAAAGTTCGCTCTGGTAGGTAAACACCTTCATACTACCATTGGTTCCCTTTCAGTCGGTCACGTTCGACGTACGTCAGTAGTGACCGACGAATCGGGATATCGCTAGAGAGCCCTATCAGCTTCGAGTGAACTAAAACAAGCCAATGGAATTGGCGTGCGATATTTGCATAATGCGCACCGCCTCCGACAGGTGTATATAAATAGGAAGCAGATGCAATCGCACTCTGTCTTTCGCTTCGGAGCCAACAGTTGGTGTCCAGCTTCAGACTTCACAAGAGTGAAACTAAACAGCCTTGGAGATTCAGCGTCTGTTTGTGTTGGCGTTAAGGCACAACAGCGAGGTCGCGAGCTTCCCAGGGAGCCTGAGCTTAAGCTCTCAACTGCTGTTTTAACAGCAACTGAATTCCCATATAAAACGCAGTTGTCTGTTGCGATTTGGGCTGGTTCCTCCCGGTGTGTTCGGGGAGTGGTGTACCTGAACACATCGCGTCACTCCCTGTGTGCTTCAGCACGAGAGAGCTGACTCTTCCCCTTCTAAAAGAGCTTCACAGACAGACACTGCGTCTTTTTCAAGACGTCATTCTGTCTGTGCGTTTCTGGAGGCGGTCGTTTCCTATCCTCACTGACGGCCACAATCACTTTCTCTCATGTCTGCTTAGCGTGCTGAGACTGTGTTTGTGGGTGGTTCATATTCTCTTATGAGAATATGCCCACGTCGGCGCGTTGTTTGTCTCGCCTTTCTCGTAAGGGCTTGAGCGTTCAGCGCGCCGTGTGCCGTCAAGCTGACAGCGCGTGTTGCCATGGCAACCCTGCGCGTCGTCTGGCGCTCTAGATGCACGGTCGAGACTCGAGCGCCTTTAATGAGGTGGAGTCCCCTCACTTATTCCCCGATCTAGTTTATTTTTCTGAATAAGAAAAATACTACTTTGGTTAATAAGCCTGGGTGACCAGAGGATGACAGTGGGGCTATACCCGCCGAGCCATTCTCCGTGGGCCCCCCACTCCTCTAGTGCATCGCAAACATGTTGTGACTATGTCCGTGGGTGGTTCATGTTTAATAAAACATGGCCACGTCGGCGCCCAGTGCGCCGTGTGTCGTCCAGTTGGACGGCCACGTTCACTGTCCAACATGGCTGGTAGCTTCTGCTTGGATTGCTGGTCCTTCTCATGAGGGACCTAGCGTCTTAGTCGGAGCTCCAGCAGAGGATCAGATGTCGACTGCTACATTAGGGAGAGTATTGTTGGGCTCTGAAAATGAAGATGAAGCTGAGCGTCCCACAGTCGTGATGTGCTCATGCTGAATCAGATTCAGACTTGACAACCATGCTTTCCCGGGCCCCTGGGGGCGTTGTGTGACGCGCACTCGCCTTGCCCCGCCCCCTGTGCCCGGACGTGCATGGAAAAACTTGGCAGTTTTGTAGCCTCTTTGGTGTTAAATATGGAACGCCAAGGGGGCCATAATCTGCATTACAAGTTTTTTCTCTCTCACTACCCTTTAGGGTGGGGTCGCAGTGCTACGGGCACACCACCTCTGCCCTGCATGGGTCTTGGCCCCCGGCAAGTCCGTGGTAGGCCAAAGCGCTCATTGCATGTGGGTAGTTCTGAGTCAGGGTTGAGCTATGCATGATGCAGGTCATAGCGCAGGCCTCTGGCCAGACAATGTCCACCATGGTGGTCCGGAAACACCCCTGGCTAGTCTTGCTGGGATGTGTCATCGTCAAGTACACTTTCTCGATGTGCTCATCTCACAAGCTGGCCTAAAACCCAGCCCGCTCTCCCCGCAGCCAACCCAGTTGGTTAGCAGGAGGCGGTCCTGGGGATATGGTGACCTGAAGCTGAAGTAAACAGTTCTTTCCCCGGAGGAGGGCCGGGTGGAGATTTCTGGTCTGTTCCGCCGCTGGCTCTCCGGAGTCCAGCGGTACCCACGAATAGAACTGTTATCTGATCCTCCAGGTCCCAAGAGGGTGTGGCTGGTAGTGTGCAAGGCCCCCCCTTGCCACTCTCAGCCCTCTCTCACTTCACCAGCAGGTTCCAGTGTGGTGGTTCAGGCCGCACCCCATGTGCCGTCTCCCATTCACACTGCTACCTCGCAGAGTCTGACCACACTCCGGGCCGCTCCCATGCCGTCCGAGTCGGGTCCCCGTACTCTGCTTGCGGCTGTCAGCGTGCGAGGCCCTGCCTTGTCACGCGCAGCCCCCCCTCACATCGCCAGCAGGTGGCAGTGTGATGGTGCAGGCCGCGCCCCGTGCGCCGTCTCCCATACGCACTGCTGCCTCGCAGAGTCTGACCACACTCCGGGCCGCTCCCATGCCGTCCGAGTCGGGTCCCCGTACTCTGCCTCGCTGCCCCACCCCCGGTGCGTCTGTGGTGCCTTTGGTCCCGCTGGCTCGGTGTCTGGAAGCGTGGATAGCGCTCCCCAGCCTGTCCAGCTGGCTCATTCGTACCATCAGACTCGGCTATGCGATTCAGTTCGCCCGGCGTCCCCCGGTTTTCAGGGGTGTCCACTACACTCAGGTGTCACTGGACAACGCACCTGTTCTCCGGGCGGAGATTGCTGTCCTCCTGGCGAAGGATGCAATCGAGCCGGTCCCTCCAGCCGATATGAAGTCGGGGTTTTACAGCCCCCTACTTCATTGTACCAAAAAGGGCGGTGGGCTATGGCCAATCCTGGATCTGTGCGTCTTGAACCAGTACCTTTACAAGTTGCCGTTCAAGATGTGCAGAAGCGCGTTTTCAAATGCGTCCGTCCCCGGGATTGGTTTGCAGCGATCGACCTGAAGGACGCATACTTTCATGTCTCGATTCTGCCTCGCCACAGACCCTTTCTACGGTTTGCGTTCGAGGGTCGAGCATATCAGTACAAAGTCCTACCCTTCGGGCTGGCCCTGTCGCCCCGTGTCTTCACGAAGGTTGCGGAGGCGGCCATTGTTCCCCTCAAGGAACAAGGCGTTCGTATTCTCAACTACCTCGACGACTGGTTGATCCTGGCCAGCTCGCGAGCGCAGTTGTGCGAACACAGGGATATGGTTTTAGCTCACCTCAGCCGGTTGGGGCTTCGGGTCAACTGGGACAAGAGCAACTCTCCCCCGGGCAGAGGATCTCTTGTCTCGGTCTCGAGCTAGACTCGGTAGCCCGAACTGCGCGCCTCACCGAGGAACGCGTCCAGTCGGTGTTGACCTGCCTGAGCACGCTCAAGCGCAGGACAGCGGCCCCACTGAAAGTATTTCAGAGGCTCCTGGGGCATATGGCATCTGCAGCCGCGGTAACGCCGCTCGGATTGCTCCATATGAGGCCGCTTCAACACTGGCTCCGCGGCCGGGTCCCGAGATGGGCATGGCAGCGCGGCATGCTCCGTGTCCCCGTGACACCGAGCTGCCGTCGCACCCTCATCCGGTGGTCGGATCCTTCGTTCCTGCGGGCCGGAGTACCCCTCGAACAAGTGTCCAGGCATGCTGTGGTCTCCACAGACGCCTCTGCCACGGGATGGGGGGCCACGTACAACGGGCATGCAGTGTCGGGTCTTTGGACGGGGCCTCAGCTGCATTGGCATATCAATTGCCTGGAGTTGCTAGCAGTACGTCTTGCACTGGGCCGCTTCAAGGAGCTGCTGTCAGACAAGCACGTACTGGTCCGCTCGGACAGCACTGCGGCCGTTGCGTACATCAACCATCAAGGTGGTCTACGCTCCCGTCGCATGTCGCAACTCGCCCGCCATCTCTTGTTGTGGAGTCAGAAGCATCTGAGGTCCCTTCAGGCCACTCATGTCCCAGGTGTGCTCAACCGTGCAGCCGACGAGCTGTCACGGCAGCCTCCACTAGACTCTCTCGGCGTAAGCTCGCCCCCTTCACCGTCCAATTGGTGCGACGGGTGGCTAGAGCTTGCACTGGGCACTGGAAGGGGTTTCGTAACTGTGGCGCTTTATTTGGGATCCCAATTCGTCGGTCACTACTGACGTACGTCGAACGTGACCGACTGAAAGGGAACGTCTCGGTTACGTATGTAACCCTCGTTCCCTGAAGGAGGGAACGGAGACGTACGTCCCGTCGCCACAGTTTCTGTACCCTCGCTGTTGTGCGGACACCTGTTGTCTCCTCAGCGAAAAACAGAGTGCGATTGCATCTGCTTCCTATTTATATACACCTGTCGGAGGCGGTGCACATTATGCAAATATCGCACGCCAATTCCATTGGCTTGTTTTAGTTCACTCGAAGCTGATAGGGCTCTCTAGCGATATCCCGATTCGTCGGTCACTACTGACGTACGTCTCCGTTCCCTCCTTCAGGGAACGAGGGTTACATACGTAACCGAGACGTTTGTGGCGATTATGTAAAAGGTAGGTGTGGCTCTGAGGCCCTGCCTTCTTTAGGCGGGAACACACCAAGCCGATGAACTAGTGACGATGAAAGCAGACTCGTGGTTGGCTCACGTCGGCAGTGTCTGTGTCCAAAATTGGCCTGACACACCAAACCAATGCTAGACAGCCGACGGCCAAGTAGCACGTCAGTTCTGCGCCTGCGTGAGATGAAATGCCTTTCCGAACAAGCAGGTGGCAGTATCTGAACAGCTAATCAGAATGATCAGATGGCCCGATGGACCGACGAGCTCTGACACAATTCAACATTTCGAATCGGCCGCAAAAAAGGCGACGAGGACCAACTTCAGCCAACGGTGTGGAACACACTGAGAAAACTTAGTCGGCCGACGAACAAAAACTGCCAGATGGCCGACCGTCAGCTTGGTGTGTTCCTGCCTTTAGATGTCGAAATCTTCCAGTTCATTTCTTCTGTTCAGTCCATCTAGGTCAGACGTCTGCGAGTAAAAACATGGACACACCGGATTCCCACTTCATTGTAGAACATTTTTAATTCTAATTGCTTAACACTTATGCGGTGTCCAAAATCGAATACTTCTCTACTATATAGTATATGAAAAACAGTACATCAACAGATTAGTATGTCCGAATTCATAGTATTCGAAAAACAGTATGTGAAAAGTCCCCGAATGACCTACTACTTCCGGCGAGATTCTGAAGTGCGAATTCGATGGATACTTTACTATCCCATGAGGCCATGGGAGAAGATTTATGAATGGAGGTGAATCGACGTAACTGACGCCAATAGGTCACGTGATAATGACAACATGGCAGATGTAGTATGTCCAGATTTCATTCATACTACATAGAACGTACTTTTTTAAAGGTTGCGAAGTAAGTTTAAATTCAAATGTACTACCTACTCAGACAGTACGCAATTTTGGAAGCAGCTTTACGCTTTTTATGTTTAACTCTTTCCCCACCAAACATGGAATATGTTATTTGTGAGAAAACACTTCCGGCTTTCCGTGTTTTCACTGTTATACGCTAGGGGGCGCTATAAAAAAATCTTTTGAAAGAGTACTTAATTTCCTGATCAAAGCACATGCAAAAAAGCTGCAGAAACAAGCAATATCATATGTAATCATATGCATATGTAAAACAACACGATCACTAACATTAAACAGCGTGTAAATCAAAACTGCCTATTGTTAATGAATGAAATGTTGACCCAGGATGAGCTACAGGACTGTGCAAGCATTAGGGGTGTTGATGGACTCGATGTACTCCGTCTGTGTTTTGATCATCGTTCTGAATCAATCCAGATGTAGCCTTTGACAAAAATGTGATTTTCTCAGCTTTTTGCTCAAAATGTTACTATATGAAACTTACCCATATTCAAGTGTTGATTAAAAAAGAATGCATAAAGCTTGAATAAAACAGTTTTTTGTTGTTTAAAAGCAGAGAAAGAAAAAGAACGAAGAACAAAAAAGAACTTCACTGTGAGTTTATCGGGGCCTTGAATAATTTAGTTCATTTTGAAGAGAAAAGAGATAAGACGAGATGAGAATAGAAGCAAAGAGACAAGAAAAATCAAGAACATGCTGAAATCTCTGACATTTTATTGCACACTTTTGTATCTTTGCCAGTCTGAGCACATTCATTAAATATTCAATCTCAATTGTATTCTGAAGAAACAACTGAGATGATAAAGAGATCTGTCTTTAATACAGGAATTAACCAGCACACTCATTACTGATTAAAATAAAATCAATGTTGAAATCACAGTTGATTCTGAATCAACCAGGTTTGATCCATTAAAGTCAAGTCCTTGAACACAAAACTCTATAAGCCTAGATAAATAAAGTTTACACTTTATGTGTGGGTGGGATATTTGTACTCCTGTTAGTTTTAAGCTATGTCTCATTTGTTATGAGTTCACATTTTTATATAATCCTTGAGTAAGTTGAAGGTAAACACATTTGGTAAGCAGCTGTTTATTCAGTACACGCTAGTGTTGTGATGAACAGGATTAGATGAACATGCTCCTGCTGGACCTTCATTTACAACTCCATTCATTTTCTATGGGACAGTCTGTGTCTCTTTGGGTTTGGCCTCATGTAGTTTCTGGCTGGGTGTCAGCACCATCAGTGTTTAGTTGGGTGATTCATTGAGGTTTGTAGATTTGAAGTACTGTGTCAGTTCGGCTGCACTGCTGTCCTACATCACACCCCTCTCATCCCCACCAGCATTACATCATCATCATAAGACAGCGGCAGATAAGCCAGAAGTCTCACTGTGAATAAACAGGACGCCAACTCCACACACACACGTATGAAATCTCTTCAGCGACCACACACCAACCATATGTGTATCCATCCCCCCATCTCAGTCTGTCACCACATAAACAAACATACACAAGCACACACTCATCCACTTGACTAGGAGTCATGGAAACGGGTAAACATGGCAGTGTTAGGGTGAGACATGGAGACAGACAGACAGTAAAAGAGGCAGAGAAAGAGAGAGAGCAAAACAGTGGGAATCAGAGAATCATGGGAATTAATTTTTCATAACAAGGGAATAACACAGGGTAAGAAAAATGGCTATTGTCAGAGGAAAGGAAAATAGAATTACAGTAAAAAGGCAAAATGAGAAAGTCGAGACAGGTAAGGATTGGAATGAGGCAAGAAGAGACAAGACAAGAAGACAGGAGACTAGAAGAGGAGATGAAAAGAGAGGTGAGGAAACGAGACGATGGGATGAAATAAGAGGTAAAAGATTAAATGTAAGAAAAAGAGATGGTATGAGAAGAGATGAGAAATAAAGAGGAAATGAAACAAGACAAGACAGGACACTAGAAGAGGAGTTGAAACAAGAGGAGAGGAAAAGAGAGGAGAAGGAAGAATAGGACGAAGAAAAAACGAGATGCAAGGAAAAGAGATGTTATGAGAAAAGATGAGAAAATAAGAGGAAATAAAAAAAGAAGAGAGGTGAGATGGGAGAAGAAAGAGATAAAAGAAGTGATTAAACAAGAAGAGATGAGGTGAGATAATGACACAAGACCAGAGATAAGGTGAAAGACGAGACCAAAAACGAGACGAGACCAGAGACGAGACCAGACCAGAGGCGAGACAAGACCGGAGAAAAGATGAGACCAGATACGAGATGAGAGAAGAGGCCAGGCCAGACCAGACCAGAGACGAGATGAGAGAAGAGACCAGACCAGAGATGAGACGAAGTGAGAGAAGAGTTCAGACCAGAGACGAGACCAGACCAGACCAGACCAGACATGGAGAAGAGAAGAGATGAGAATAGAGACAAGACTAGAGACGAGACGAGGTGAGAGAAGAGTTCAGACCAGAGACGAGACGAGACGAGACCAGGCCAGGCCTGACTAGACCAGACCAGACCAGACATGAGACGAGACGAGACAAGAGAAGAGATGAGACCAGAGACGAGACGAGATGAGAGAAGAGACCAGACCAGAGACGAGACGAGTCCAAGCCAGACCAGAGACGAAACGAGGTGAGAGAAGAGTTCAGACCAGAGACGAGACGAGACGAGACGAGACCAGGCCAGACCTGACTAGACCAGACCAGACCAGACCAGACCAGACATGAGACAAGACGAGACAAGAGAAGAGATGAGACCAGAGACAAGATGAGAAAAGAGACCAGACCAGAGATGAGACGAGACGAGAGAAGAGACCAGACCAGAGATGAGACGAGACGAGAGAAGAGACCAGACCAGAGACGAGACGAGTCCAAGCCAGACCAGAGATGAGATGAGAGAAGAGACCAGACCAGAGACCAGACCAGAGACGAGACGAGACCAGGCCAGGCCTGACTAGACCAGACCAGACATGAGATGAGACGAGACAAGAGAAGAGACGAGACGAGACCAGAGACGAGATGAGAAAAGAGACAAGACCAGAGACGAGACGAGATGGGAGAGGAGACCAGACCAGAGACGACACGAGTCCAAACCAGACCAGAGACGAGATGAAAGAAGAGACCAGACCAGAGATGAGACAAGACGAGACCAGTCGAGATCAGACCAGATCAAACACAAGACGAGAGAAGAGACAAGACAAGACCAAACCAGACCAGTGACAAGACCAGACCAGAGACGAGACGAAAGAAGAGATGAAATGAGACCAGAGACGAGACAAGACCAAACCAGATCAGAGACAAGACGAGACCAGAGACCAGACCAGAGATGAGAAGAGACAAGAACCTCACCAATAAACCTGATTGATCAGCACTACCAACAGCTGTGTGCCTTTCCTGGAAGCACATCTGGCTTTGTCAGTTAAACTGGACTGCAGTGCAATGACTGACCCCATTCAGATTGACCCTTCATGCTTTTTGTCTTTTTTCTGTCTTTGTTCCCCATTCCTTTCCTCTCTTTAGTTCTCATTTCGCTCTCAGGGTTTGAAGTGTTTCTGGAGTGTGTCTGGACAGCACATGGGTCTGTTTTTGATGTGTGCGTCTGGCCAGCTGCTAACCCGCCTTTCCCCTGCTTCTCAGCATTCTCAGCCTGTCCGGTTTCAGATCCATGACTTCATCACAACTGTCTTTATAAATCACCTCCCATATCATCATCATCATCATCATCATTAACATTATCAGCATTCTGGTGACCTTCACCTTCCTAGGGGGTGATCATGGATCAAACAGTTTATACTTCCTGTCTCATTCGCTGTCCTTCCCTGTCTCTTTCTCTGAACCGCTGGGGCGTAGTCTATAATCAGGCTACAAACCTTTTGACCGAACAGACTGCTAGACCTCACGCTACAGTGAGCTCGCACTACACACGCACATGCCCCATATGTGGAGCACGCACAGTTCACTCCAAAAAAATAAATATGCACACACACGAGACATGAAAAGGGCTCTTTAAAGTGACGCTAACATTACGGCTTGGGTTTAAGGAGGAAAGACATCTAAGAATCGCACCATTTCATTTTTTCTTTGCTCTGATGTCTGAGGAAGTTCAAAGATATGAAATCTACTTCATATCTTTGTGAAGTAGAGAATAAAGACAGCATACTTCAGCGCTCATTCTACCGACCTTCAGGGAACGACTTCTTCACAACTACAGTTTTATATTTTCTGATGAAAATATGAGTAATTATTTTCAATGGAAGTCACCGCCACAATGCTAGGATGTAGGGTTGTCACAATATCAGATTTTCAGCTCACAATTATCATGGCCAAAGGAATTCAAAATAGCAATATTATTGCAATATCTATTAACATTTATAATAATACCATCAGTCAGCTTATTTTAACCAAAAAAAGAGAAAACACAAAATAAACAATTAATCACACTCAAAATATGAGTGTAGGGAGATGTAGAGAGTGTCTGTAATCATAACTGTGTAAGCGTACAAAAACAACTTATACTTATAAAAAGAACTGTTGACTGGGGATCAAACTCCCCTTATTATTTTTTTTACGAAATCCAGGGTTGAGTGTCTCGTCTGTCATGTTCTTCCACATCATTTTTTTCTTATTTTTTCCATTTTATGGTGGGATGCTGCATTAAGGTGCAATAAACCCACACCCATCTTGGAGTGTCAGCCAGTTACTGGCACTGGATTACTTATAATACTATTGTATGTGTAATATTATTTGATGTCAAGATTTCATTTTTATAAATATCATGGTTATTGTCAATAGTGTATATTG
Organism: Megalobrama amblycephala; assembly: GCF_018812025.1. Lineage (NCBI taxonomy): Eukaryota > Metazoa > Chordata > Actinopteri > Cypriniformes > Xenocyprididae > Megalobrama > Megalobrama amblycephala. The sequence continues at coordinate 4,432,651 of NC_063062.1, forward strand.
CAACACCCCTACTAGGGTGTGGTGGGTTGTTGCCAGAGCATTGCTATAGAGTTCAGAGTGTTTTTAGCAAGTTTCTTAGAAGTTGTTCGGGTGTTCTTTGTGGTTGCTTAGCTTACAGGCTCGATTCCACACTGATTTTACTATCATTTCAAGTGTGAAATATAGTTTCATGAGTTCGCCTGCCCATCCAGTCTTAGATAATGGTAAACAAACTTGGCTTGCTGACCTCAACAGAGGCTCCAACTCAAGGCTCGGCTCAAGTTTTTCACCTACTGACCTAATGCATAAACATTATGGGAAGCGCGCTATCCAGACAGGATTTAAACTTGGGCTAAAGACCCAAGTTTGGTTTGAAGACAAAAAATGTACCAAGCACAATGTTCTCTCACCATTCTTGATTTCTAACACACACTCACACTCTTCCGCCATCTCCGGGCATGTTCATATGTAAATTGTGCACACTTATTTTGTCCTTTAGGTCAAAAGGTCTGAAAAATCCATACATTTACCCACCCATAGACCATAACCTCAAAGAAATCAGGTCAGAAGTGGATAAAATCGTCTACTTGTGATCCGATCGACCAAAACGCATCCTAATACCAGGTGTAAACAGGGCCTAAATGATAACATAATTTCCATTTTTGTCTGATTAAAATAATAGCAAACTTAACAACTCTTCTAAATGAGACACACGCTTTGAAGTATCACTCATGTCTGTAGTACAAATTGTGCTAGATGAAGTCAACACTATTCAACACAAGGGTCACGCTCTGCTTTGACATCCACATGAAAAAATGTAAGATAACATATCAAAAGGAAGATTTTACAAGATTGCTAGGTAGCAGGAAAGTGTGAAGTATGCACAGTAAACAGTGAAAACATGTATTTGAGCTTAGAACAGGGAAAAAATGCTTGGCAACTGCTGTGCAGAAAGAGAAAGTGGAGTGATTGTAGTTTAACAAAAATGTACTCGGTCGGGATGCTCTTGGTGAACTGAGGTCTCGGGACAGTCTTGGAAACAATAAAATAAATCAAACTGAATAAAAGGAGGTAATAAGGCATTTAAGAGCTCTTAATAAAGTTTGACAGTTTTTAAACATCTCTTGTTGCTCTAAAAATAAAAGACTAATCATTTGTAACTAATGAGCAAAGTTAAACTTGTCTTTGAGAAGACAGACAGTACATATCATGTGCAAATTGTTTAGTATTACTGCCTGATAAAATGGGGCAAATGGGGTCAAAACTAAATGATTTGAAAGTTGAGTACTCTGTTCCATTGTTTGACTGGCAACACATCACTAGAGTCCTGCACAACCGGGACAGGAGAATGTGAGAGCGAGAGAAACACTTTAACCATCTTGAAACATTACAATCCCTATCATCACAGGAACACAGAATAGAACATTTTGTTTTTCCAGGGTTACATTTTTATGGGGTGCAAGGCAAGACCACACAAGAGCACTTTGATCATATCTTGACACTGAGAAATGTAAAAGGCGTCCTGAGAAAGTCAGATGTAATATTAACAGCCACTATATACCACAACACCACACATTCCAATATAATAGGTCATGACATATAAGGGCACCCAGGGAAATAAGCTCCTCGTTCTACAGGTGATAAAATGATACAATCATTATCACTGAATGAATAACCTGGTAAGACCTTGGCCTAGATCACATAGCAGCAGAATACAGCTGTCAGTCCTGTATTTTGATTCTTAGTATGGTTACGTTAACACACATTTCAGTTATTTAAGGGAGTGACAACCGCATTCTATAACCAAACTCACACCCATAAATTTTCAGAACTCACAACTAAAGGTTGAACAACTTCAGATATTTTAAAGTTGACATTTATGTGATTAAAGTCAAGTCAACGTCAACAAGTCGCTGATGACGTCATGAACAAATAAGCATGAACCTCGAGCTGAGATTGGAACGCGGGTTGCCTTGTGCACAGCTATGGCATATGACACAGTGCTGCCCACAAGGCTATTGCTCCGACATAACAGCTTCAGTTTTTGGGTTATTATATTTTGTACAGATTTCTGCTCATTCTAAATCAGATACAGATAAAGTAGCACAGTAAAGATTATATTTATATGAATGCATTAGTGAGAGAGTGATTGCATGTGGGAATTAATTCTACCTTGCAGCGTCTCTCTACTGATAGTGAAGCTGTGGGTTTTAGTTACTAAGAAATATATGCTAGGACTTTTCAGTTTCTAAGCTATTTTACTGATAAATCACAGAACAGTGGTCACAATACATTGCTGCGCTAGTGAATTTATCTGTGCGCGCAGATCTGTCCCCCTTTCCAGAAGAGGGCGGAGCTTTAACAGCTCAACAACAACAAAGCTGGAGAATCTCACGCAGCCAAAATGAGGATTGTCAGTAACGGTGTTCAGCCTTACATCGTTCAAACCGGAGTCGACACTGATGGAGAGACTCAGGAAGAAGTTACAACTTTTAGAATGAAACTGGACGTTTCTGAATGGTTAGTGGATAAATTTATGTAGTTGCTGTGGAGTTGATTCAACTCATCCACTAGCATGTGCCGTCATGTTCATCTTTTGTGCAAAAACCATATAGATGCCCACTAGGCTTGCTATGGTAGTCGGTGTTACTGGTATTCAGTGGCTTTCATCACCTGCCCACTGCGGCACAGAGGCAAATTTTTTCCAGTTTAACGCATTAAAAATATTTAACGCAATTAACGTAGCATCTGTTTTTTCTGCGTTATATGATCAAGCTCATATTCATGCAAATGCTTTTAAATCATTCAAGCACGAAAAGACAAAAGAGAACGCGGTGTTTGTGAATGTCTTGCCTGTGACACACACACAACGCAAACCAGTATCGAGTTCTCTTTCGCTCTTGAATGAACCATAACACACAAATTATGCCAAAATGTCCGTTTTGTCGAGTGTCCTCATAAGAGCAGTCTTAAATGAGTTAAATTAAGTCTTAAATGAACGTAAAGAGTTGTGAGAAAATGGGACGCGTGTCAGGTCCGCGTCGCGTGCAGCAGTGGCAGATCTTAAAGTGTCATTAATGTTAATCAAAGAACAAAGGTAAGAGAGAGAATTACTCACTGCTCTTGACTAAAGAACTTAAACATTCTGTTCCTTATTTATTTGGTTCCACAGTTTCCACGGTTTGATTTTCAGTTTTTTATATAAACGTTGTGTAAGTTAGCCTATTTGTTATTTTATATTAGGCCTAGCATGGTGTATTCTTATTCGTTTTGTTAATAAACGTTCTATGTTTATTATAAGTGAGTTTGTCTTTGTTTAGTTTCGTTGTTGTGTTTTTCAGTAAAAATAATAACCCAAAATTAAAGCAATTGCTGCTAATTTGAAAGTGAAATTAAAATGCACACGGCCACACCGGCATTCATAAGCGATTTAAAAAAAGAGGTGGAGGCCCTGCCCTCCAACACCAGTATTACTGGTGTTGTCACATGTCAATTAACCGGTGGGAAATTTTCTCACCGTCACATCCCTAACACCATCTGATGAACTTTTGCCATGGCGTTAGAACTGGTACACCGTTGTCACTTGCGAAAACAAACAAAATGGCGGCGCTGTGGGTGGAAACATGCAGATTAAGGGGCGGAAATATAATAATAAGATCCCTTTCCTACGTCCCTAGGGGAGCGAAATCTAAGTGGCTCATTTCTTCACATGCTTGCAGAGAAAGGCTTGCCAAAACAAAGTTACTGGGTTGTCCTTTTTCACATTTTCTGGGTTGGTAGGTACACCGGGGACCCGATTATAGCACTTAAACATGAAAAAAATCTGATTTTCTTGAGATGTCCCATTCAAAGCGTCATGACAGAGCATTAAAGGTGCTCTATGTATGAATGACAGCTAGTGGTTGAAATGGGTACTGCAGTCCAAATTCAAAATATTGTTTGCCCCGCCCCCTCCTCCACAGGCTTGACACTCTCACGGGTTGCCAGTTTGAAGACATGCAACAGGAGCGAGCTCAATTGACATTGGAAGGAGACATTGTAATTGTTGATTTATTGATTTATAATGAGTTGATATCGTGTTTTAATATGCTCCCGTTCATAGAGATTTTTAGAAGGATGCTGAGGCTTTTTAGGTCGGGTAGAATCTGCAATCTCTGACCCAGTTTGTTTGCTGGCTTCCATGGCTGCAATTCGCTGCATGTGTTTTCCGCCAACTGGCAACCCAAGGTGGCGAAATACTATTGGGTAAATTGGCAATGTGCGGTCTTGCACAGATCGAAACAAAAACAGAAATTCCGACACGGAACGCAAATTTCAAAGTAAAATATTTTTGTTTTCAGAGAAACTAGTATGTGAACTCAGCATGTTTAACAAATATCTGCAAACATATTATGGTATTTTTATGCTTTAGTACAGTCAAAAACGTACATAGAGCACCTTTAAAGTCGACTAGTCGATTAGTCAGTGCAACCCCCAGTCACAACCGCATTCTCGGAAATCCCACGCAGTGTGAACAGAACAGGACTGGACAACTAGTTTTCTGTCACGTCACACGAGAGAGCCGCTCTGCGCTGCACAAATGCATGTTTACCGTGTATTGCGGTCCGCTCTCCTCCCAGATATAAACACTGATGTCAGTTAATGAAGATCTGACAGATCGCAGCTCGATTGGACTCTTGTCATGTCAAGTGATAAGTCATTTTTTGGACATCGCCATCTTTGATATTACTTTGGTCACCTTCGTGATGGTTACTTGTCAGAGAATACGGGCACGACTCCCGTTGCACATTCATACAGACAGCATTCGTGATTGAACTGTAAGTCGCTGTGTGAACGGGACATTTTGAGACTCACATCTATAAGTAAATGCGGTTGTCACTCCCAAAAACTGACTATGTGAACATAGCTCTTGTGGTCATGAGGGTGTCATGATGTCAGAATAGCATATTTTCATGAGAGAAAATTACATTTTGTTTACATTTTTAATTTAATTTAAACATTGTACCTTTGATTGCCTGTATGTTTATTTTCAGCATTGTCTACTTCTGTAATATTAATACTCTGCAAGCTTTGGCAACATATTAAAAGCTGGTAACTATGAATTTGATAGATTCTAAAAACCTGCGTAGGTGTCAACCATCAGCCGAAACAATCAATCAAAGTCAAAATGGGACAAAGAGAAAGAGAGCAAACAAAGAAAAAGATTATAAAACAAATTAGAAAGAGATTTTCAATTAACTCCAGGCATTTTACGTCACTGAGTTGATGCACACACACTAACCACAAATAAAAGTTTTCCACACACTCCTTTACTCGCATTCATTCCCCCGACACACACCTTTCCTGGAAGCACTTTGCAGTGTGACGCCATCACGGCCTTTGTGTGTGACGGTTGGAGGAGACAGAGAGGCCTGTCAGAGAGATCATGACTGCATTATCACCTGCCAGTCAACCGAGACCTCTGCTGTTCATGACAGCTTCACTTCACAACACCTGATTATTAACTGTTTACATCACAAACAGCAGATATTAGCAGGAGGAACAAGCCTTGAATAAACTAAAAGTAAATAACAAGACAAATATTTGTTATTATATATATATATATATAGAACAGATGGGCCACACAGGGACGCACAGCAGCACACAAACATGCCAAATATTAAAAATAAAAGGATTACAAGAATATTACTGCAACCATAAAGATAAAAATGGATAGTCACTGCATGTATCAGAATTACCTATTTGCAGAAATTATGAATAACACACCAGGCTAACATTTATGATTGCTATCAAATGCTGTGAATGGTCTAATATTTTTTCCAAAATATCACTCGGACAGAAACGCTCCTTTTTAGCAATCGAGCTTGCCAGGGTCAACTTGCAGGCTATCAAAGCTAAAGAGACTCTAAATAGCATTCTGTGCTCATCTGTGCAGCCAACGACAGAACAGTTAGCATTTTTTCACAAACTTGCAGAGAAAGGCTTGCCAAAACAAAGATACTGGGTTGTCCTTTTTCACGTTTTCTGGGTTGGTAGATGCACCGGAGACCTAATTATCACACTTAAACATGAAAAAAATCAGATATTTCCCCTTTAAAGGGAACATTGGGTATTAAGACTTGATGTCTCTTGGACACTCTGGTTATCATAGTTGTACTCTGTGAGCTAATGACCCTGTCCTGTTGCTATTTTTACCACAAAACAACTCAGAATATAATATACAATGCCAATTTTCAGATGATGGGCCACAAGAGAAGCGATTTAAGTCTTCACTGCTTTATTGATGAATAAAATTTGCACATTTTTGACCAATCGTGGCAATACTTATTTAAACTGACTCGTCAGGTTGAGGGTGTCAATGTTCCACCATGTAAACAGCAATCCACCATGGTGCAAGCATACCTGGCTTTTATAGGGAATGGGAGATGACACTCTGATTGGTTAATTGCACGCCCCAAACACACCCATGACTCATTAAGAGATTAGGTGCAACCCTTTTGGACCGTGCGCCTGGCACGCAGACCGTTTTTTCCATCATTAAACTAGCAAAAGTGTCGGACACGCCCTGAGTGCACCTGCGCCATGCGCTTTAGACCAAGCTCTTAGATGGTTAAAATAACTCTTTCCTTGCCATTGGAAAGAGTGTTGTCCATGTTTTCACTGTTATACGGTAGGAGGCAGAGATGGGCACTCGAGTTAGAGACTCAAGTCGCATTTTAACAGACTTCAGACTCAGACTCGACCTGAAATGACTTCAGACTTTACTCGACTCGGCACAAAAGACTCGGAATATTTTAAAAACGACTCAAGTCTTTTACCCTTAACTACTGATATAATAAATAAAGAATTTTTGTTGTGTTTAAATGGTTTTATAATATCTGCGTCACATATATTTCCTTACGTGTCGTGGTAGATTGGACTCTTGCCATAGAATTTGATTACGTATGTCCGTCTGCATAAACTCCGAATGTCATAATAAGAGTCCCATGAAACATGACGGGAGCCACCGTGACATATGTTCTTTCGTTTGGGTTTATTATCACATCAGATCAGCTAGACGCATAGAATGTGGGAAAACAATTAAAGACACCGGAACAACATCATCAAATTTTATGAGACATCGCATCCACAAAGGTTAGTCACATTAACACACACAGCTAGCTATTATACTGTGGTGTAGCTGCATGGCTCATTTGAATTGCCAGCCTGTTAAATTATGAACAAAAAAAATCTAGACTTTAAACCTAGCACTACGTTTCATCAATATTCGTATTATTTGCAGCTTTTCTATTTCTTAATGTGTGTCCATAAGAGAGAGAGATAGAAAGAGATGTTAATCCATTTATTACTTAAAGCTCATATTTTAACGTATCACAATCAGCATGTGTAGAGTTTTCTATTGACATTCTTAAACATTCCGAAGTTTGATATTTTTTGATAATGACTGTCGTCAATAACAACGAAGCTGTATAACAAACTGCTGTATAACAAACCGTGACTCACTGGCACCATCTTGTGTCCATTTAGCGACTGTATTGAAAATGACTACTCGTGTTGCCAGGACGACTGTTTTGTACATTGTAATGGATTATAAAGCAAAAAAGCAGATGTACATTATCCCTTACATCATAGGATCGTAATTTCAAATAAAACAGATTATAGAAAGATCATATAATTTTTCTATATAATACAACTAGGATAAACTAGGATTTGATTATGAGAATTTTTTTTTTTTTTTAATGACTCGAGACTCGACTCGGACTCGTGACAAAAGACTCCAGACTTGACTCAGACTCCAGATAAAAGACTCTTGAACATCTCTGGTAGGAGGCGCTATTACACATCTTCTGAAAGAGTAGAGAATCTCCAAATCAAAACACAGGAAAAAAGGAGCAGAAACAAGTGATAAAAGCATTGCTTATAAACGATGTATTCTTTTTGGGGGAAAAATCGATTTTCTCAGATGTTTCTTTAAAATGTTCCCTTTTTTATGAAACTTACCCACATACAAGTGCTGATAAAAAAGAACCATGAAGGTTTTGGATTAAAAGCTCTTTCTTTTTATATATTGCATGTTCAGATATTCATACAACAAAATATTCTGGGGGCCATGAAAGCTTTGTTAAAATTATCAAAAATGCTGACGGTGGCTGGAAACTTTTTTTTTTTTTTTAAACGCTTTAAAAGAGATAAGGAACCCTAATAAGTCGTTACATAAGCAATGTGACTAAAATAAGAAATACAATGGTCAAGCATATCAACAGTCATGTTCAAAGGGTTTTGAAATCCATTTTACAACAACTGCACAGAAATCTATTCTGCTCAAATCAATGTACTCAATGTTCTCTTTTTAGTTCTCCTTCCCTTTTCACTTTGTATTTTGCTTCTCACACTTGTGCCTGCAAACACCCACAAGTGTACTCACACACGCACACAGTTGTTTCCCATCTGCAGAGCTCTTCCTGTCGTGCCGTGGCTGAGGTGGCTACTGCAGACACTCCACACGCGCTCTCACGACCCAATGAAAGCCGCTTGTTCTTTTGTCTTTTTTACGCCATTGTTCCCTCATTTCCTTACCTGAGGTGCAGGCGGCAAGAGCGCTCGTTTTCCAGCTCTGTAAGCACGGTGTTTTTCTCCGCCCTCGCGCTCTCCATCTCACGCATGACCACGCACAGCTGCAGGTCAAGGGCCCTCGTGCTGGAAAAGAGACAGAATGTGATGTAGAGAAAGCAGCGATGGAACAATAATTATTACGTTGAGTTTTTTTTATAAGGAACAATATTGTTTGTGTGGAAACATTTCACTTGTTGATTTTCCAAATATAAAAAGTCTTTCTTTTTCTCCCAATAAAAGTTCAATGGCAGGAGAGAGGCCCAGCCACAGAGCAGGAGGGTTGCGTTACGCGCTGTGTTTGTGGAGTGTGTGCGACTAAATGAAACACAGGCATATATATACAGGCTGCAGAGTATTATGGGCTTTTGTGGATTTCACACAGACAAGGTCGCTATAGCAACGGGAGATCCCCGACACGAACGGGGATTATCGAACCCGAACCGATAGCTGATATATTAGTGCGATATCACTGGAAGCGTAATTGTCTGTCGTTGTGTTTGCGTGTGCCCATTTCGGTGCCTAATTCAGACTTGTGTTTGTGTAAGATGGAACAAGAGCGTGAGAGAGAGTGAGTGAGCGCTATTGTTTGTGTTTGTGCTGGTAAAAGGCATGGCTATGAATAAATTTAGACCTTCAGAAGATTCCCAGCTGCAGATTCTTGGGTTCTTGTGGTAAAGTCATGTATTTCATTCACACCATCTGTTTGTGCGTGTGTAAGAAATCTAAAAAACTTCAATGGATCGCTTTCCCCTTCTATCAGTAGCTGAACTCTGAAAGGCTCTAGTGTGTGTGTACACACTTTAAATCTTTTGCGTTTTGGTCATTTTTTGTTGTGGGGAAGCTGTTAAATTGCATTTTGAATAATGAATGTCAGATAATAACCCTCTACAATGGAAAATGGTTAAGAAACTAGTTTGAATCAATTTTCTTATAATTAAATTGATATGCCCTTTAAACTTCTGTTCTTCAAAGCATAACACATCCTGACTGTTGAGCTGTAGTTGATCTCCACAAAAATAAAAAAATTAAGGCTTAAACCAAGGCTGCATTTATATATATATATATATATATATATATATATATATATATATATATATATATATATATATATATACACAGTGACATGAAAAAGTATGTGAACCCCTTGCAGAATCTGTGAAAATGAGAATTATTTTAATAAAATAAGAGGGATAATAAAAAATGCATGTTATTTTTTGTTTAGTACTGTCCTGAGTGAGATATTTTACATAAAAGATGTTTGCATTTAGTTCACAAGACAAAACAATAGCTGAATTTATTAAAATAAACCCCATTCATAAGTATGTGAAGCATTGATTCTCAATACTGTGTGTTTTATGTTTTTATGTTTTGTGATGGTTGTTCATGAGTCTCTTGTTTGTCCTGAGCAGTTAAGCTGAGCTCTGTTCTTCAGAAAAATCCTCCAGCTCCTGCAGATTCATCAGTTTTCAAGCATTTTTGCTTATTTGAACCCTTTCCAGCAGTGACTGTATGATTTTCAGATTCATCTTTTCACACTGAGGACAACTGAGGGACTCAAACTCAACTATTAAAAAAGGTTCAAACATTCACTGATGCTCCAGAAGGAAACACGATGCATTAAGGGCCGAGGGGTGAAAACTTTTGAACAGGATGAAGATGTCACAATTTTTCTTATTTTGTTTAAATATCATTGTTTTTCATTTAGTACTGCCCTTCGGAACCAACAGAAGATACTTGCATGTTTCCCGGCAGAAAAATTAAGTACAATTTACCTTGATATTTGAATTCAAAAGTTTTCACCCCCCCGGCTCTTAATGCATCGTGTTTCCTTCTGGAGCATCAGTGAATGTTTGAACCTTTTTTAATAGTTGAGTTTGAGTCCCTCAGTTGCCCTCAGTGTGAAAACACAAATCTCAAAATCATTCAGTCACTGCTGGAAAGGGTTCAAATACGCAAAAATGCTTGAAAACTGATGAATCTGCAGGACCTGGAGGATTTTTCTGAAGAACAGAGCTCAGTTTAACTGCTCAGAACAAACAAGAGACTCATGAACAACCATCACAAAACATAAAAACAGTCGTGGATCATCAGGTAACCACACACAGTATTGAGAATCAATGCTTCACATACTTATGAATGGGGTTATTTTAATAAATTCAGCTATTGTTTTGTCTTGTGAACTAAATGCAAACATCTTTTATGTAAAATATCTTACTCAGGACAGTACTAAACAGAAAATAACATGCATTTTTTATTATCCCTCTTATTTTATTAAAATAATTCTCATTTTCACAGATTCTGCAAGGGTTCACATACTTTTTCATGCCACTGTATATATATATATATATATATTTATAATTTTAAATAACTGTTTTCTACTTAAAATGTTATTTATTCCTGTGATCATCATTACTCCAGTCTTCAGTGTCACATGATCCTTCAGAAATCATTCTAATATGCTGATTTGCTGCACAAGAAACATGTATGATTATTATCAGTGTTGAAAACAGTTGTGTACATTTATTTCAGGATTCTCTGATGAACAGAAAGTTGAAAAGAACAGCATTTATTTGAAATATAATCTTTTGTAACATTATAAATGTCTTCACTGTTACTTTTGATCCATTTATTGCATCCTTGCTGAACAAAAGTATTAATTTCTTTAATTTCTTTCCAAAAACAAAAGAAGAAAAAAATCTTACTGACCCCAAAATTTTGAACAGTAGTGTATAATGTTACAAAAACTTTCCATTTCAGATAAATAGAACTTTCTATATTTATATTTCAGATAAAAAGTCTTTTGAACTTTCTATTCATCAAAGAATCCTGGAATCCTGGAACTGTTTTTAATATTTAATAATAATCAGAAATGTTTGTTGAGCAGCAAATCAGCATATTAGAATGATTTCTGAAGGATCATGTGACACTGAAGACTGGAGTAATGATGCTGAAAATCACAGGAATAAATTACATTTTACATTTTATTTTAGAAATTAAAAATAGAAAAATTTAAATTGTAATAAAATTTCACAATATTACTGTTTTTTTTTTTTCTTTTGTATTTTTGATCAAATAAAAGCAGCCTTGGTGAGCATAAGAGACTTCTTTTAAAAACATTAAAAATCTTACGGATCCCAAACTTTTGAACGGCACTGTACATATATCTCAAATCAAGAAAAAAATGATTTCTTTAGTTATGAACCCATTAAAAACCTAAAAGATGATCTTTTAATCTCAACAGCAAGAAAATGAAAATGACAGGATTACAGGATACCAGGGATGAAAACAGAAGGGAATTCACTCACACACACACACACACACAAAAAAAACAAACAAAGTTTTATGAAATCTCAGCAGATGCTATTTTCCAATAAAATCCCTAAAAACAATCACCCACTGTATAAAAGTTCTCCTAATGGATAACGTTAAATTTCCAGATCAATTTATGGCTTGTATAGAGATTGTAAGTGCACAAGTGGCAAAAACTGCTTCCAGATTAACATTCTTAGCTTGACTTGTCTGATATACGGCCCTTTGAGCTTAAATGCTTAGAGTCTCTGCTCATACTGTGAAATAAGGACTTCAAAAACCCCACAAAGGAAATGAAAGATGAGGCTCTTTTGACTCTTGATTTTCCCTTAACAAATCATTCTCAAGAGTGAGAATGTACTGTTCTCACTTCTGCTGTCAGACGATCCAGCCATGCTGAAATATGGCGCAGCCACAGATGGCTTCGGAATGCACTGTACCCAGAACTGTCTGTGAAATTACACACGCTACAGTCCTGTAAGGACATGAGAGACCTGATCCAGGATCTTCATCACTTATTGAAGGGCATTGAGAGAGCAACACAAAACATTATATTCATCTCCAGATGTCTCTGTTATTTGCGTTTTGTATTCCTACCATCCACACAGGTAAATACAGAGGCTTATGGGTATTTAGAAAGCTTCGAATGTTCACCGCCACAGAGATGAGCAGCTTACAGACTATTTCATCAGAGCATAAATCCATACATTAAGCTTTAGTGCAGACTGATGTCAGCACGCTGTTGCATTGTCAAGCGGTGGGCAAATGTAGCAGACGTTGGCCCTATTGTTTCAAAGCGAGGCTTAATGAGAGACGGTTCAATAGCGCACGACGTCTGGTTCATTACCTCACGTTACTCGATCAGAATTAGAGCAGAGCTTCAGCTGCCTACAGAGTGTGTGTGTGTGTGTGTGTGTGTGTGTGTGTACCAAGAGTCGTGATAACGGGCTGCAAAATCCCAGACTAAAGAGGACTCTGCCGTTCCCTCGTCTACAGGACGGTGTGTGTGCGTGTAGGAGGCTGAAAGAATCGTGATAACAGATAGCAACTGGCTGTGCGTGAGCGTGCCGGTGAACTGACCTGCTCTTTCTATTAACGTGTGATTGAGTGGGAGGCTGAGTGCGCGTGTGCTTCCGTACATTTATCAGTGCGAGTGCATGCAATGGTGAATCACTATAATGATTTTATGCTACTTACAGACATTTATGTCACTGACTTTGATCGATTACCAAGTGAGCTGCTTGCTCTCTACTGCTTACATTGTGCCGCTCGTGTCCAGTGTAGATGCGGTATAAGCTGAAATGGAACCTTATAAGTGAGTGATTTCATAGGCAGCTCCTCATATGAAGCGTAGTTGATGCCACCATATTGCTAAGCTAACAACATAAAAATGCATAACAGAAATATTCATTAAAATAGTCAAATTTTAATTAATTGAACTATTTTTTCATTAAATTTACATTTTTGACAATGTTCTTTGACAACATTCTTGAAATGCATAATAGAATTGCTTTCCCTAGACTCTTACAAAAAACAAATGTATTCAAATGTAAAATTTTCAAAATAAAAAGTATACTTTCAGTCTACTTTTAATGCACTTCTCAGAAATATACTAAAAATTACTCAGAAATATACTAAAAATTACACTTAAAGGGAAAGTTCACCCAAAAATGAAAATTTGATGTTTATCTGTTTACCCCCAGCGCATCCAAGATGTAGGTGACTTTGTTTCTTCAGTAGAACACAAATGATGATTTTTAACTCCAACCGTTGCAGTCTGTCAGTCAAATAATGCTAGTGGATGGGAACTCGAAAAATAAGAGTCGAAAAATCTTGCGTAGACAAATCCAAATTAAACCCTGCGGCTCGTGACGACACATTGATGTCCTAAGACACGAAACGATTGGTTTGTGTGAGAAACCGAAGAGTATTTATATCATTTTTTACCTCTAATACACCACTATGTCCAACTGCGTTTAGCACTCGGTTAGTGAGGTCTGATCGCGCTCTGACTGCGGCAGTGATGTCTCGCTCTCATTGAAGTATAAGCGCGAGACATCACTGCTGTTGTCAGAGCGCGATCAGACTTCACTAACCAAGTGCTGAACGCAGTTAGACATAGTGGTGTATTAGAGGGAAAAAATGATATAAATACTCTTCGGTTTCTTGCACAAACTTATCGTTTCGTGTCTTAGGACATCAATGTGTCGTCACGAGCCGCAGGGTTTAATTTGGATTTGTCTGTGCATGTTTTTTTGACTCTTATAGACAAAGTTCCCATTGACATGCATTATACGACTGACAGACGGCAACGGTTGGAGTTAAAAATCATCATTTGTGTTCTACTGAAGAAACAAAGTCACCTACATCTTGGATGCGCTGGGGGTAAGCAGATAAACATCAAATTTTCATTTTTGGGTGAACTATCCCTTTAAAGGGTTAGTTCACCCAACAATGAACATACTGTCTTTAATTACTCAGCCTCATGTCGTTCCAAACCTCTTACCATAACGTGGAGATGCACGCGCTCAGTGTTATTGTAAACATGTCTTTAATTTTACCCTATCAATTTGAGCCGGAATCAGACCTGGTGATTGGACTGCGGGATGAAAATAACAGCGTTTCGACGACATGGCGACAAACACACTCTACAAACGCAACTCTTGTGTATTCCTGTGGGCGGAGGTTAGTCAAAAAACTGTTTTAGTGACGTCATTAAAGAAGGAAGTAGAGGGATGTAGTCCAAACTGGCCGTTCGATGTAGGCGACTTCTGTTAAATAAAATATCTCGCTTGGCATTGAACTTTGAGCTTTAAAATTTTACAGATTTTATTTATACTCTAACAACAACATTACACACTAACTAAAGTTTGAAACATGGGATCACGAAGAACGGGACCTTTAAGGCTTTTATTCACATATAAACATTGATCAGTGAACATAAACAGAAGCTCAACCGAACCTGCTTCACACGTGGAAGCTCAAACTTGCTGCACAACATGAGAATGAACCTCATTGGTTCTTGAGGAAGCTCAAATGTGATGCGTAACACGAGAATGAACCTCATTGGTTCTTGAGGAAGCTCAAATGTGATGCGTAACACGAGAATGAACCTCATTGGTTCTTGCAGAAGCTCAAACGTGATGCGTAACACGAGAATGAACCTCATTGGTTCTTGAGGAAGCTCAAATGTGATGCGCAACACGAGAATGAACCTCATTGGTTCTTGAGGAAGCTCAAATGTGATGCGTAACACGAGAATGAACCTCATTGGTTCTTGAGGAAGCTCAAATGTGATGCGTAACACGAGAATGAACCTCATTGGTTCTTGAGGAAGCTCAAATGTGATGCGTAACACGAGAATGAACCTCATTGGTTCTTGCAGAAGCTCAAACGTGATGCGTAACACAAGAATGAACATTATTGGTTCTTGCAGAAGCTCAAATGTGATGCGTAACACAAGAATGAACCTCATTGGTTCTTGCTGAAGCTCAAACTTGCTGCACAACATGAGAATGAACCTCATTGGTTCTTGCGGAAGCTCAAACGTGATGCATAACACACGAGAATGAACCTCATTGTTTCTCTCAAGTCAAGCGAACATGCTTGAGCTTCCGTTTACCAAAACTGATGTGTGAGTTGATGAATGCTTATATGTTATACATTTAGCGACACTGACAAATTACAAAGCAGGTTGAAAATTGGCAAAGTTCCACTTTAATATAGCCGGCACTGCACCCTAACAAACCTGCAACTCATTTTTGACCAGATATGAAGCAGAGGGATGCCAGATCTATTATTTGAACCAGAGTTAGAAAATAACTTGGCAGCTGTAATGTGAGCAAATACCATGTGTTTGTCACATAGAGAATGATTAAATAAAGAGAGTCATCATTTAATGATCTAATTAAATTAGACAAGGACCTAATGTACTAAGTCTATTCTGCCAACACACATCCAACCATCTCTTGCCAGTCAGTCAACAGAAGCAACATCACACCATCTAACAGCAAACCAATTATGCAACGATTACCAAGTCTGATACAGCATCATGCCAACAAAATATGCAGTTTCCACTTCTTTCGGCATGCCGGAAACCCCGGCGGGCTTCTCACCCCTCTGTTGAACAGCTCTGCGTTTGAACGTGAGGTTTTGATCAGCAGTGTGAAGCTGGGGAGCATTAGAGAAATGAACACAGAACAGAGACGTGACTCGTGGCCGCATTCCCGATCAGTCGAGAAGTTCAAAGAGCTCCAGTCTAAATCACCGTCTTACTGAAAGATCCGGGCTACCGAGAAGCAGCTATGTGGACTACACTGGATTACCTCTCAAACCTTTGGAGATATAATGCAA
Organism: Megalobrama amblycephala; assembly: GCF_018812025.1. NCBI lineage: Eukaryota > Metazoa > Chordata > Actinopteri > Cypriniformes > Xenocyprididae > Megalobrama > Megalobrama amblycephala. Next base: position 4,448,905 of record NC_063062.1, read on the forward strand.
GTTTGCTTTAATCATTGTGAAGACAAACAAAACCTATCCTAATTAACTGAAATGACATGTACGGTCTGGCTAATTTTATTACTTGCCGCTGATGAGCAAATGAAGCGGTAATGTGAAAACAAGAATAGAAGTAGCACGCAAATTTCAAAGGGCAAGAGTGTATGTGTAACAGAGAAAGAGCCTGTCCTTCCCATCCTAAAGTATTTCCTTGATTATAATCATTGCTATGGTATCATTCATGGAAACCAAACATCATAAAACACAAACAAGATACATACAAACACTGATGTGACACACTAAACCACACACTCTCCTTCGCTCAGGGATGTGATCCTCTGATGTTATTTCAGTCAAAAAGTCATCCGCCTTTCCCCAGGCTTACCAAAGTTTATGCATTTGGGTCTTGAATGAGATCACAAATCGTCTGGCTGAAATATGAAAATCATATGCATGATTGTGACACTCTCCTTTCCTGCAAACCCACAACAGGAGGCCTTTACTCTTGTTTATTCTTTTGCCGGTTACTCCTCTGTTGTCATCACAACCCTGAAGCTAAATGTGTGGCCTACTCTTGGATTTCCTTATACAAGCAAGACACAAAAATATATTAAATGCATATTATGTGCAGGTGGTTGAATGAGGCCTCTGGGTTTGCATACACAAAATATCTCTCGCATTCGCATAGACGAGTGTATGTAGACATACGCAAAAATACAAGCAGGGCCTGGGGTTTGACGTGAAGAGGCTGATGGGATGAGGGAAGAAAGGATAGAGCTCCTGCTTTACGAACGAATGAACAGGTGAGTGAGTGAACATATGGACAAAAGACTAAAGAACGACAAAGAAAAAATGTATTATAGAAAAAGAAAAGAAAGAGCAGATGAAAGAAAGAACAAAAAAAGAAGGACAGAACGTGCAGTTGAAAGAAAGAAAGAAAGAAAGAAAGAAACAAAGAAAGAAACAAAGAAAGAAACAAAGAAAGAAACAAAGAATAAATTAGACAAAAGAACAAAAGAATGGACAAAAGAATGAATAATAAAAGATCAAAGGAAAGAACAAAAGGATGAAAGAAAGAAAAAAAGACGAACAAGTGGAAGAAAGAAAGAAAGAAAGAAAGAAAGAAAGAAAGAAAGAAAGAAAGAAAGAGAAAGAAAGAAAGGATGGTGAAAGAAAGTATGAATAAAATAAAAAAGGACAAACGAAAGATAAAAGGACGAAAGAAAGAAAAAAAGACGAACAAGTGGAAGAAAGAAAGAAAGAAAGAAAGAAAGAAAGAAAGAAAGAAAGAAAGAAAGAAATATTAATAAAAGAAACAAAGAAAGAAAAGATGGTGAAAGAAAGTATGAATAAAATAAAAAAGGACAAACGAAAGATAAAAGGACGAAAGAAAGAAAAAAAGACGAACAAGCGAAAGAAAGAAAGAAAGATGAAAGAAAGGATGAAAGGATGAAAAAAGAAAAAAAGACAAACAAGCGAAAGAAAGAAACAAACAAATAAAACAAACAAAGAATAAATTAGACAAAAGAACAAAAGAATGGACAAAAGAATGAATAAAAAAAGATTAAAAGAAAGAACAAAAGGATAAAAGGATGAAAGGACGAAAAGAGAAAAAAGACAAACAAGCGAAAGAAACAAAGAAACAAAGAAAGAAACAAATAATAAATTAGACAAAAGAACAAAAGAATGAATAATAAAAGATCAAAAGAAAGAACAAAAGGATGAAAGGACGAAAGAAAGAAAAAAAGACGAACAAGTGAAAGAAAGAAAGAAAGAAAGAAAGAAAGAAAGAAAGAAAGAAAGAAAGAAAGAAAGAAAGAAAGAAAGAAAGAAAGAAAGAAAGAAAGAAAGAAAGAAATATTAATAAAAGAAACAAAGAAAGAAAGGATGGTGAAAGAAAGTATGAATAAAATAAAAAAGGACAAACGAAAGATAAAAGGACGAAAGAAAGAAAAAAAGACAAACAAGCAAAAGAAAGAAAGAAAGATGAAAGAAAGGATGAAATGATGAAAAAAGAAAAAAAGACAAACAAGCGAAAGAAAGAAAGAAAGAAAGAAAGAAAGAAAGAAGAACAAAAGAATGGACAAAAGAATGAATAATAAAAGATCAAAAGAAAGAACAAAAGGATGAAAGGATGAAGAAAGAAAAAAAGACGAAAAAGCAATAGAAAGAAAGAAAGAAAGAAAGAAAGAAAGAAAGAAAGAAAGATTAATAAAAGAAACAAAGAAAGAAAGGATGGTGAAAGAAAGTATGAATAAAATAAAAAAGGACAAACGAAAGATAAAAGGACGAAAGAAAGAAAAAAAGATGAACAAGTGGAAGAAAGAAAGAAAGAAAGAAAGAAAGAAAGAAAGAAAGAAAGAAAGAAATTAGACAAAAGAACAGACAAAACAATAGAATAATGAATGAAAGAAAGAAGTTAGACAAAAGAGATGAAAGAATAGAATACTGAAAGAAAGTCCCCGGTGAGAGAGAGGAATGGTGTATTTGCATGACGAGTGCTGACTCAGACCACAGCAGAGCAGGATCTCAGCCAGACTTCACTGTTTGCCTGGTTGCTATGGCAGTAACAACAGGACCAGGATGTATCTGAATTATTGTAATCTAATCATCACTCCATAAGCTTTCTTTGTTTCAGCTGAAGTAATTCAGCCCAAATGTCCTTTTGCATTGCTTTATAGTGTTAAGTGTAAATGTACAATGTGGCCTAAAAGTTTGAGAGCACAAGTGAAAATTCATCTATTTTGCATTTGTTACTAACGCCAATACAAATAATATTATCAGCATGACAATTTGACTTCAAATTTGAATTGAAAAAATGTCCATCAATGTGTGAATGTCTCTGTATTTGATTGGTCGCCCAGCAGCACTCGAGCTGCATGAACTCCACAAGTGTGTCAAACCTGATGATCGTGATCTCCAGCACTGAGAGGAGACGACCACCATCTGAGCTTCAACAGAAGAACGTCTGACCGACAGAGTCACATGATCTAGGTCATTAATGTGATTAATGACCTAGACAGTGACCTGGTTTCCAGGTTTAAATGAAAAACATCTCAGATTTTCTTATCTTTTGGACCTCACTGTACATTTACAAACATGAATGCATGTGCATGATGATATTTCTGTCACCAAATTTACTGTGGCCATATTAAACTGTCAAGTCTGTGTTTAATATATTATGAAGACAGATATGATGCATGAACTATACACTCCTACACACATACAAAAACTGCACAGTTAACTGAGCTTTTAATAATACTTACAGGTGTTAAAATATGCATGTGTGTGTGTGTGTGTGTGCGTGTGTGTGTGTGTGTGTGTGTGCGCGCGTGTGTGTGTGTGTGTGTGTGTGTGTGTGTGTGTGTGTGTGTGTGTGTGTGTGTGTGTGTGCGCGTGTGTGTGTGTGCGTGTGTGTGTGTGTGTGTGTTGGTTTTTGTGGTTTACGAGGACTTTTGACCTGAATACGCACCAGCATTACGGGGACATTTGGGTTTATGAGGACACAGGCCATGTCCTTGTAATTCCGGCAATGTAGATTCCTTTCTCTATGTCCCAGAAGCACCCTCTCCAATTTTCGCGGCATGTCCTTATATACCACAAAAACCTGATTTTATACCATACACTGTGTATCCTCTGTGTACGAGAGTGCGCCCCTGCAGCCGGGTCCTGGTACTGTACCGGCGTCATCGAAAATTTGCATTTTTCACACAAGTGTAAGTATTGAGGCCTGTGATTGGTCAGATCGCTACTGGTAGGCGGGAAATCACGAAAACAAGATGGCGCCGACGGGCGGAGCCTAATTCCGCAGCTCCTATTGGTTGCATACGCAATGAACAACAAGCGAGACAAGATGGCGCCGGTGGGCGGAGCCTCATTCAGCTTCAGCGTAGGTGTGTATAACAAGCGAGTTAATGCAAAATACTAATTATTTAAGTGTTATTGCCTATAATTTTTCATTTGTGAATTAAATATATGAATAAATAGTGATCCTCGATTAAAAATATCCCTTAAATGTCATGTAATAAAGTATAAAAGTAACTTGAACGCTGTTTACTCAGTATTTATACAGTTTATTTAGCTCGTTAGCATATGCTATTCATGTAAACACAACCACACATTAACTCGTGCGCTCACATCACATATATTTATTATTATTATTTTAATCCCGTTTATAATGTAATAAGTATGGTTTAATCAGAGTCATGCCTCAAGTTCATTTCCTGTTTGGACCGGATAGAAACTCTGCACCTGAGAAGACATCTGAGCACCTGATGGCGAGGCTGCTGTTATTTTAAAGGTAAGTTATTCTGCTTTTTAAATGCTTGTGGGTCAGTTTGGCTTGTTTGTGCATGTCTTGTAAGCTCTTTGCAGCTCGTTTTACAGTTATAAAGCAGCTAGCTCGCGATGCTAACGGCGCTAGCGAGATTGTGATTGTGTTTAAAGACTGTCAGGAGGAAATCAGCGATGCTTGTCATTTTAAACTGGTTTTCGATTTAACTATAATTGTAACTGCATCATTTTCTGATCACATGCAATAACCTAGCCAAGCCATCATAATAAGGCGTTGTCATGACTACAGTCTATGAAGGGGACGGCATTTCACCCAGTACAGTATCCTCACATACTAGCCTACTGTAAATATTACTACAGTTCTGCTTGATTTAAAGACATTAAGAAACAAAGATGTACTGACTATAATATGTATCAGAACTGTCAGTCTTATTCAGTCAAATTAATACTGTCAGTATTATTGTCTATAATTTATCAATTGTGAAAATTTATGAAGGAATATTGATCCTCAATTATACATAATTCTTAAATATCATACAATAAAGTATGAAAATAACTTGCTGTTTACTATAATTTATCTTTTGATGTTTATACTAAAAACAGAAGATGACAGAAGACACATCAGATCATGCTGAAGTGAAACAGTGATGGAGAAAGCCCAAGCTCTGGAGGAAGACATACAGTATTCACAAAGATTCATCAGTGATTTCACCTGTGTCAGGTATATTATATGTTATTTACAGTCATGATTTTACTTGTTTTATTATTAAAGGTTAAATGTTACTCAGGGTAATAGGGCTACACAATATTGCAGAAAA